>NC_085013.1:25168228-25200728 GCF_963854185.1 Sardina pilchardus
TACATTGTTCATTAAATGACTCTACTGGCTTTAACCTGACATGCTGTCTAAATAATCTATTAGCAGTGAGGTCACTTTTGAAGATTTTTGGGGGGGACTTGGTGACCCCAAGATGATAGCTTTGTCTGTAACTCTCAACAGTGGTTCTTATGGATTTTTTTGCCTATCATACCATCCTCCATACCGTGTGTGGGAGCAAAATAGCCATGGGTCTTTGTCCAAGCATGTTTGCCACATTTCCAGATGATTAGAACCTTTTAGTCATAATTTTAACTGGAAATATAGGCATTTTCAACAAAATACCTAGTTTCCATAGACATTCTCTTACTTACAAATGTCAACACAATTTCTTTTTATTTCAATTTAGTGTATTCTCTTGTCTCTCCAATGTTGAAAAATGACTAGAGGATTTAGCCTCTGAGTGACTTCATTTTCATACCATAGTGAAAAAGAACGTCATGAACTACTTCTGAAGGTTCACAGACACTCTGATTTACTTTAAAACGTTGCATTTACATAGGAAAATGCTCCTGTTAAATGTTGTACATAATATGTTTCAGGGGTGCCAATAATTGTGAGCAAGCTGTTTTTGTTAAAAATATTTATTTCTTTATGAGATTTTCCTTTTTCTCAGAATAAATTTGCTTGCCTTGCAGGGTATATTTTTCCTCATTGTTTTCATTGTGGGAGTACAATAAATCACCTAAAGATTATTTTTTATACCTATTTTTAGTCAACTTTTACCAAGGGTGCCAATAATTCTGGAGGGTACTGTATGTGCTCAGATGGACTGATACCTGCCCAGAGGGCTATCCGCCAACTTTGTCCACTGTGTGGGAAATGTTAAACTAATTCAAGAAAATGACAAGAAAAATTATATTCCCCAACAATTCAAAGTTCTATTCAAAATATGCCATGTTGAATTTAATGAACCTGGATATTCTTTAAAACGTTCATTTTCCTACATTCTTGTGACAGGTGAGACAGCACTGACTGACGTGAGGTTTGAGGGGGTACAGAGAGGCATGATGGGTAAACAGAGAACTGCTATATTATATGGCAGAGAGATGGATATTAGAGTATAACTAATGCTAAGGCATCCACTGCCATTTATGAAAGTGCTCAGTGGTAAGCGCAGAGAAGGCTAGTATGTGCTGCTCAATTATAAAATATTAGTAATAAATATAAAATACATATTATGCATTTATCCTGAGTGGTAAATACAGCTAAAGCAGCGGAGGATAAGCAGCACTATTTTCTATCTCTCTCTCTCTCTCTCTTTCTCTCTCGGTCTGTCTCTTTTTGGCTTGGCATGAATAACACTAATCTGTGACCTCATAATTCCATAATGTGGGGCATCTGACGAGGGGGCCATTACTGCCTGCTGCCCAGCGAGTGTATGTGTGTGTGTGTGTGTGTGTGTGTGTGTGTCCCAGTTCCTATCGGCGTGGTGCTGGGTAAAACAAAGAGGAGGCTGGTGGTGGTGGAAGATGGGCAGAGGGGTCTGAGTGAGTCTGTATGTGTGTGTGTGCGTGTGTGTGTGGGTGGCGGAAGCAGCAACGGTAGCGGAGTCCTCTCGTTTTTTAACGGACGTTTCATTCGCTTTTCTGCCGGGCGATCCGCAGCCTTGACAAATCACGTCTGGCGTAATCCTACTCTGAGGGAGAACACTTTAATCATGCTCTCTTGATGGAATTTTACAAATCAGCATTGAGCTCCCTCTCTCTCTCTCTCTCTCTCTCTCTCTTGCTCACACTCACACACACACTCTCTCTCCTCTAAAAATGTCAGTAATGTGTGTTAAAGCACAATAGCTCTACATGGCCCGTTGTGTAGGCTGCGGCATCAATCCGCTTGCACGGGGGAAATCTCACAGAGAGCTGTCTGCTATGGGCGCTACGCTACCGCATGTGTGTGTGAGGCATAGAGAAATCGCTCCCGGTGCGGATTAACTTCTGAACGCCTCCTCATTCTGTGGCACTGAGGCTTTGGGTCTGGGTCGGAGTCTGAGTCTGAGTCTGAGTGTGTGCCTCGGTCTCTCTCTCTGTCTCTCTCTCTGTCTCTCTCTCTGTCTGTCTCTCTGTCTGTCTCTCTGTCTGTCTCTCTGTCTGTCTCTCTGTCTGTCTGTCTCTCTGTCTGTCTGTCTGTCTCTCTCTCTCTCTCTGCTCACAGCTAGAGTCAGGCACCAGCTCACAGATAAACAGCTCAGGGGGGAGAGGACAGTGGAAATAATCAAGGAAATGACTACACATCAGGGGGCATCCAACAATAAAATTACTCGAGAAAAAACGTTTGGTAGAGCGCTACTAGTGTGCCTTGAAAAGACTGGTGCTCTTGGAGAGGTACAAAGCATGAACATCAAAAGGAAAAAAAAAAATCCAGGTCCAGGCACACAGGTTTCCAAAAAATTATCCAAAAACGTTATTTTTGGGCAATAAGCATTAAAAAACACCAACGCGTATGGGCCCCTACAGCCTTCATCAGGGTGTGTGAATAACATTACTCACTTCAGCGGCTGGAGCTACTCTCTCTCTCTCTCTCTCTCTCTCCGGCAGTGGGTCAGGCTTCTGTCACCTTTTAGCTTCCAACTAAAAACCGGTCATGCAAACAGGGAGGGAGCTCACCACAGGATTATTCGGATTGCTGCTCTAACTTCAGTACCATTTGTTGTCTGATGGAAACACTTCAGGCTTCACCAGCACCAGGCTGGCTCTCTGCAAACAGAGGCCTGGAAAACAATCCACCCAACCGACCAACGTTTGATTTGTTTTAGTCTTCGTTTTACGGCACCACGACAGCAGAGAGCTCCTCTCCCTCCGCCGACCACTCTGCCCGGCAGCCATTTGCCGGTGCTTTTTGTTGCCATGATGCCGGCTTTGTTGGCCTGGCCACAGGCTAAGTACCCATCATCTTCCTCATATGAGAAATTGGAGCACTTAGCGGCGCTGTGCTAATCCACACTCCGCGGATTACAGACGGGGGGACTCTCTGCAGCGAGAGCCGTCAAAACAGATTTCACAAGTTCCACAAGCATGTCTCAGCACTCCACACTCTCGTCTCCCAACACACGCCACTCTGCCTCCGGTCCAGTCTATAACGCTCTAGAGTTAATTACTCAGGACTGGCACTTTAACATTCCTTAGAATTAGATTTGCTGCCCATGCCATGATACTGTTAACACCAACAGGAACATAGGATCACAGACAAAAAAACCCCAACAATAAACGTTGCTTTGTGAAATACTAAGAGAGAATGTTAGTGGTGTGCTGGTGAATTTCCACCAGCTTAACTAGCCATATGTGTCATAATTCAAAAACATTAGCAATATTAAAGAGGTCCTTAATTAGATGAACAAGTGGAAGGATTAGAGTGAAGCCACAGCTGACGAAGGGCATCTGGGAAATTAGCCTTCAGGGTAGCAGCCCCATCTAGAGGCCACATGTGGAACGACAGGTTGGACAGTCTAACTCTACTTTACCCGTGTCTACTACTCAGATGAAAATAATCTTTGTCTGATGCCTTACTAAAGCACTCTAGCTGCCAAATACAGTGGACACTTGGCGGCAATACTTCCAGCCTAGCAGCGATGCACAGATTTTCCTCTGGTAAGCAAAGTGACATCACACTTTTGGACAACACAAGTCCATCGGAGGCAACAATGTTGTGGCCCAATACAGTATAAAGGTGATTTTAAATCCACTATTATGGTGCAAGTGCAACCCTTGAGCACACACTGGAAAGATAGTGTTTTCTACGGTGCACTATAAGTGTAATTATGCTGTGATATCTCTTGGGTGTTTTAATACACGCTCGTTTCATTTTTGATTGTCCAGAGCTGGAGAAAAACAAACCAACGCAGTGAAAAGCATCGAAACAGGCAAAATGTCCAGACACGCAGACACACACACACACACACACACACACACACACACACACACACACACACACACACACACACACGCAACGTGGTCAGGGGCTCTGGGAAATAATAGCCATGTTGCCGATGATGATTACTTAATAGTAACTCTGTCACTAGTAGCCTCTCAAGTCTTTATGGGCTAGTAACACAGGTACTGTGTCATGTGTGTTCCTGCCCTAATCAGAAAAGTATACTACGAAGCAATATTAGTGGTATGTGGGGTCTTTAGGCAGGGGTGTGTTCAAATCTGGCAAACATGTCAAATGTTCTGCGTTCAAATTTGGCAAATATAGCTCTGTCTTCTTTAGGCATAACATGCATAGCATTAGTCTTGCTTCATAGTACACCACTCAGGTGCCTTGCGTGTGGTGTTGACTTACACTCTTCCAGGCCCAGCTGGTAGGCCAGGTTCAGCAGCCCCTTCACCTTCTCCATCAGGTTAGCTGTGGTCAAACTCCCCAGCTCTGGAGGAAAGGCACAGACAAACAAAACAAAACAAACAAATAAACAACACAAACAAATGCATGACAATTTTGTAGAGATTACTGTACTGTGATATAGGCTTTAACCAATGACCAGGAACTTGCTATAGCCAGGTATGTTGGCATAGCCTACACTGGTCTGTGCAGAAAACACAAGAGGGAAATGCTGAATGATCATCAGCTGGGATATTATGTTTCGAAAGCTTCACTTTAACAGCCCAGCATTACAAGTAGAAGGTACCTTTCAACATTTCAATGTCCTCAGACTCCAGCTCAGCCATCCATTTGGGTGGAGAGTTTGTGATAGGCTGCAGACACAAAAAGCAGTTATTGCTTATGCACTTTATTATAGGACAGGGCTGTAAGAGACTATGGCGTGTTAAGTATTTACTTGGCAACTCACATTTTTAAAGGATGCTGCAAATTCAGCAACTCCAGGCACTGTTGAACAACAAAACATTGCTTAATAAACCAATAAGTACACCATAATAACATAGCCTTATTAAAGTGACAAGCGTCGCCTGGCTTCAATGAGTCATTGTATAGAAGCTAGATGGAGAAGTACAACTCTTGGGCCAATGACGACATATAGTTGAATTTGACTACTGACTGATAACTTACGTTGTTCTGGCCAAAGGTCGGGTGAAGCCCTGTCGAGCTTCTCAAAACTTAGCAGGGAGGATTCAAAATCATCACCTTTCATGAAGAAAACAATGCGTTAGGCTCTTTGCAATAGACAAACATGGACATATTTACGTTTTGCAATAACTGGTAGCATTCGCCTCACCCTATTTACTCAAGTTAATGATATTTAGCACTTCCTGGGTACAGTATTTTAGCACGCTTTACACAAGTCTGGAATAAGTAAAGCAATACATAAATTGTTCTTTATCCATGCCTTTTAGAGTTAACGTTCGCTAAACTGGAGTGACGTTAGATGCAGCTCATTATGGCCTTGATGGCTAACCTGATAAGCTAGATAGCAAGCCATAAATAGCCACTGCAATAGACCTCCTTCACAACATTAGCAAAGAGGTGAGATAATAACGCTGTCCACCTCGGGCAATAACTTCAAGAACAAGCTGTCTGTTGCTTGAAAAAAACAACCCATTTACTAACTAAGGAAACTTGACTCTAGCATTTAACTGACAAGACAGACCACTTGCAAAATATGATAGCTTGCTAGCTAGTTAGCTAGCTAACGTTATGATTGGTCTGACAATAACATTCTGACCATTTGAGAGTGGAGAGCAAATACAACCCTCGCTAGTAATTACGGGTTAGTATCCAACACACAATGTTATGTATTTCATGACGGAAGACCAACAAATGCTGCGACGCATTTTATGTGTATTTACTACACTTTAGTATCAAATGTCAGCAAAAACACACATCACATCTAAGGACAGATTTAGAATTTACCTCCATTTGGAGACGCCATCTTATCAACTCTACATGTGATGTTTTCCAGCCAATGATTGGACGATGCTCGAGGACCGACGTGGCGCGTCTCTACCTGCAGGTGACGCACTACTAATATAACTCATTAAATGGTCAATTTATGCACAAGGCCTTAAGTTCATAAATCTTTTTTATACAGAATATACAGTGAGTATAGAAGACCCAAAGCACTTTTCACAGATCATATAATTTATTGTTTCACATTCAATGTTTACAGTACCATGTGGAAGGCACTTGGTGTTATTGTGACTGCTTTGATCACAAAATGAACCAGCACTGTTGTAAGGATACTTAGAAAAATCAATAAAAATACTTCAGTTAATTTGTCAGTTCTAGTATGTAAAAGTAAACTATGTTTTCAGGCTTCACGGTTCTAATAAAAATAAGTTTAGTTGAGTTTAGTGTGTGAACCTGGTACACTGATATCTGGACAAAACATTTCCCACAAGACTCAGTGACTGAACAACATCAAAGTCTTAGTGTGCAACTACCTAGTCAGTTACAATAAAATACTTTTCTTTCCATGATAAATATTTCTGACAGAAAAATATGTATGACTGTAACATGATATGTTTCGGACCTTTGTGTATATAAAAAAAATACTCTGTTTGCAATCTACTTATTGAACACTTATCACACATTCTGTCATCTACAGCAGAACAGAACATCAGCAGCAAATGAGACCTAATGGTTTGTCTGTGAGTGTCTATTCCCGGTCCAAGTTGCTAAACAATCTCTCCCTTTCTCTTTCTTTCTCTCTCTCTCTCTCTCTCTCTATCTCTCTCTCTTTGAAGAGTGGTTATCCCTGGTCCAATTAGAACAGCCCTCTCTAACAAGTATTTCCAGTCCAGTTGGGAAAACAGTCTCTGATAAATGATTCTCCAGTCCAGTTGGGGAAAACGGTGTCTGACAAATGACTCTCTCCAGTGCAGTTGTGAATACTGTCTCTGACAAATGACTGTCTCTGCCTCTTCTCTCTGGTTCAGCTATGAAAGCTGTTCATGAATGACCGTCTTTGATCCAGTTATAAGGGCTGTTCCTAACATGTGGCTGTCCTTGGTGCAGTTGAAAAAGCACTCATTCTCTCTCTCTCTCTCTCTCTCCGTCGGAGTCAAAACTCCCAGGAGTCCATCCACCTGAGTCTGGCCATGGGGCTGGAAGGGTCATGAGCCAGTGGGCCCCTCATTCCGTAGGAGAGAGGGTGGAACAGGTAGAAACTGAGAGAGAAAATGCACACACAAGCACAGACACGCACAGACAGACGCACACACGCACACACGCACAGACACACACACACACACACACACACACACACACACACGCAGTTGTCATATGGGGAGAGAATAACAGTACCAGGCACTTTGAAAAGGGTACATGTACAGATACAACATTTAATACACATTTTTAAACAGGTCATAGAATTCCACCGCTCACCTGTAAAGGATGGCAGACAGGAGTAGAGTCTGGCCACCCCTCTGTAGATGCTGAGCAAGTGCTGGCTTGAACAGTAGGTCTGTATTCTGCAGCAAAGTGTCCAATGTTATACCTGAAAAGAAAAATACAACCAATTCAACAATATTTTGTGTTTTGTTTTTTAATTATGGTCAAATAATGTTTCCTTATTTTCCAAAGCTTATTAGTTAATAAGAAATAGTGTAAAGTGAAGTTATGGCCATTCATGAAGCTGTTGCAAATGTTTGCCAAGTGTTGAAATACTTGGAAATACAGACATGAAGAGTGTGTGCAGTGTATGCCTGGTTGACCTAATATAAAACAACTGTAGTGGTGTATGGACAAATAGAATATATGATGCTAGTAACTGTTAATATGGTTATGTTTCTTTAAACTTGCATAAAATACTGTCCTGCGGCTTATACACAATGCGGCTTATATGCAGGAAATTACTGTAGAGCATGACGCTGCTAACCTGTTAGCATGCTACTGAAGAGCATGGCAGAGCATATTGAGAAGTAGAGCATGACGCTGCTAACCTGTTAGCATGCTACTGAAGAGCATGGCGGGGAAGTAGTGGTGGTAGTAGAGGATGCGGCCCATAGTGTAGAAGGGCAGGTAGTGAAGGAGCCAGCCCAGGAACAGCATGCCTCCACCCCCCATCAGCACGCTGCAGTGCCCTAGACAGCACGAATCGACCCAAACATAAAGAACCGAGAGCATGGCTATGGTTCTTAGAAGATGTTGTTGTTGCAACCAAATCAATATACAAACATCATCATAAAAAATAACTGTTGAAAGTGGTCATATATCCTACATAAATAATACCAATAAAAGTAATAGAATAAATGATTTTAACTGAATTAAAATAGCAAATTGTCACAATAACAATAATCATAAACTTTCTGAAAGGAGAACTAATACGTTACACACAAGGGAGGAATGACATATGACCAGTAAATCCCACACAGGCTTAAACATGGTACAAATACCGGAAGCACATTGCTGATGGTTTCTGAAATACATTTGTTTTACTTAGCACAAACAACATCCACCGTCATTTTGTAAATTCACCACCATCCAGCATGAAGTGCTACCAGCAACCAATAGACAGTCTGTTTATGCAAACAATGATCCGGTAACTCATGTACCTTGTGCAGCATTTCTTCAGTGGTATATCAGTGTTATCAAAAACATTGTCATGAAATTAACACTCAAGAGCAGCCTGAACCAACCTCTTCTTTTGCAATCCAGATTGAATCCTCTTTGAATTGATGCTGCTGCAACAAACGCCATGACAACATACAGCCCCAAACAGAGCAAGTTGAGCCACCAGATGACCTGTGGAAAGAGGAGGGCTATCATACAGAAAAATGCCAGGTGGCAAGAGATGCTGGAGTGGACCTGAGCCAAGGTCTCAACTCAAAATTGAAATCAGAATCAGAATCGGCTTTATTGGCCAGGTTTGCGTAAACAAACAAGGAATTTGACTCCGGTTAATCTTTGCTCTCAAGTACAACACTCAACAATTACATAATAAAATAATAAAAAATAAAAACACAGAACACTAAGAATAGAATAAGGGCAGTAAGGCTATGTATAAGAATAAATGCAGTATGTACACTGACACACTGTGGAACCACAGCAGATCAGGTACCGATCCATTCCATAAGTGACATCTACTAATGCCATGGATTGATGGACACAGACATGAAAACATCTAGTCAATCTGACATCGTCTGGCACGTGTTAAACTTACCGGGTTACCCAGCAGGTAAACGCGATAGTCAGTCTCATTCACCCCTGAAAACCTCAAACCCTGAATGAAATTAAAATCATACAGTTAAAACAGGGAGAGGTAGTAGAGGTCATCATTTTAATATGATTTCATCTGAAAGACGTTGAGACATCCTCACACACCTGATAGTTGATGGGCCAGTGCCAGGGTTTAGAGTTCATCTCGTTGTCTTTGGGCTTCAGGCCACTGTTCCCCTGCAGAGGGAGAAAAAGACACAGCTGAGGCTAACTTTTCCAGTGCAGATGGAGGGAATAGAAATAGCTAATGCTAACTTTTCCAGTGCAGAGGGAGGGAATAGACATAGCTAATGCTAACTTTTCCAGTGCAGAGGGAGGGAATAGACATAGCGAATGCTAACTTTTTCAAGTACAGATGGAGGGACAGACAGCTAATGCTAACCAAAGGTTAACTTTAGATGGTTTGAGAAAAACCTTAGCAACCTACAGGCTGACAAAGAGAGTCAGTCATACCCTGATCATGACGATATGCGACTCCAGAAGGATCTCCAGAAAGGAAGGCTTCAACACCGCAAGGCTGATGTTAGGCACTGCACAGAGAGAGGGAGAGAGAGAGAGAGAGAAGCTCACTTACATATCAGACATAAAAATATTTCACTCAATATGCTTCACACAGAGGTTCTGAGGATGAATGTAGTCTACTTTGAAGTACTGAGGTAAAACAGCCTACGTTTGGGGTTGATGTGGTCCTCGATGTTCCACTGAGAACTGGGGGTGTCCTTGTGGTACGGACTACAGGAGACCTCTACCTGCTCCCAGCCCCTATAGAAACACACACATCAGACTGAGAGCAACACTCATCATCTCAGACTGAGAGCAACAGACACAAGTGTCTGCACATTTACTGTATACTGCACAGAAAAACAATCTACACTTTCCATATTTACTACAACAGAAAACTTGCTATTAAGAGACTTTTGACTAACGTCTATGAACCTACTGTCCCTGGACAATTATGTGTCACATTAATTAAATTTTGCTACAACCCAGACTAGCTAACAGTTCTGTGAAGGCTCATGTTTCTTCCCTTCCTGCAGTCATGTAGTTAGCCACCATCTTCGCTTTGCTAGTCGCTAACTCAACCTGCTGAGGTGCATCGGCATAACCTGGCCTGAGTGCCCTCACCATTTGGGAAGTGTTTTTCCAGAGGAGTAGAGGACACAGCCCGTGGACTGATGCAGGATGCGGACTTTGCTGCGAAGCACTTTGACCAGATCTCCCTTCCGTCCCCCACACACCTCAATCACCCACAGGTCATTAGTGTCTCCTGTGCCATTCTGTAAACAAACAAACAAACAAACAAACAAACAACACTGTTGAAATCACACAACGTGGTGAAATAATTACCATACACTGGTGGTGAGAATTTCCTACGCTCATGTTAGAAATGAAAGAAAAGGAAATCAAGACAAGAAAATCACAAGGTATATGGTCCGATTCATATTTTCAGGACATAATTGAGCGTAGTGGAGCAGTGGTAAAAAATCTGCCAAGGTTTGATTCTCGAACCTGCCGTTGCAAGTCCATGTTGCTTTAGATAAGAGTTCAGCTTTAACTTTAGCTTTAATTGGACTTCATATTAGGATATCATATTGTGCAAGTTCTGAACTGTGTAGATGCAGAAGAGTGTTTGCTCACAAGGCCATATCCTGTGACTTGCAGGTGCTTTTTCGTCAGGGGAGCCTCATGCAGGTGGCTGTGGAGGTTCCTAGTGGTTCTGACAGAATCATGAAAACAAAACACATTACCAAGGAATTCACGATGATATTAACACACCACAAGTCAATACAGCAGCAGAGCAGCACAGGCATATTTCAGCAAATTTTCTGCAAATATTAACTTTGCTTAAAATGAAGCACTTACTCTTTGTGCTCCAGTCGAATGACGTCACCATGCCGGACAAGGTCAGGAGTTTCTCCTATAGGATCTGGTCCAACCAGAACAAAATCAGACAAACCAGAACGAAGGACATTACAGTACACACAAACCTAATTCAATAGTTAATTAATAGACATTAGGGTACATGAGTGCCGGCTACAGCTTGAAACTGTCTTTTTAAAAAGTATATTTTGTTGGGCTTTTTATGCCTTTATCATGATAGGACAGTGGAGTGAAGTGACAGGAAACAAGTGGGAAAAGAGTCAAAGAAAAGAACCATGTGGAGGGAATCAACCCCCCCGTGTCGCTGGTGTGCGGTGCAGGTACCCCAGCCAGTTGCGCTACAACTGGTACCACAGCTTGAAGCTTTTAACTCACCATCAGTGTGATGCTGTTTCTTCACCATCCAGAGGTTGTTATAGTCCTTATGGAGGTAGGCAGTCACCTGCAGGTAAAGAATCGGCCAGTGGGTATTTGTGAGGAAACTGTATCGTGTTAATGACACATATTTAAGTAACTACTTTAGCTTGCTTTGCACAGGAACTCTGGGAATATTTAAGGCAGTACAATCAGATATTAACTACTGTAGAATGGACATGCCAGCCTTCTTATGTCCATTCACTCCTGTGTGTGTGTGTGTGTGTGTGTGTGAGTTTGGAGTCTGCGTGTATGTGAGTGTGTGTGTTACATGCTGCTGGTGTGTGTGTGTGTGTGTGCGTGTGTGTGTGTGTTTGGAGTCTGAGTGTGTGTGGTGTGTGCTACCTGCTGCTGGTGCGCTCCGACCCCCTCTGGGTAGAGGTGCCAGTGGGAGTGCAGGTACCCCCCAGCGATGCGCAGGTTCTTCACGGTCACTGAGGAACCGTACGCCAGGTCTGGGGGAGGGAGAGCACAGGTCATACACACACACACACAGCATCACTGGACACTGATGCAGCTTCAGCCAAGCAGAGCATCAATGGACAGTGAGGTGCTGTGTCCACCAATCGCGTTTTTTACGCTGAGAGCGCCCTCAACCTCCCTTTCTCAGCACTTCGGTCAAGTGTTTATTGTTGCTATGTTACCAAAACCAGAGAGGGTGTATAAAGAGAAGTGACATTGAGGAGCCCAGCACTGTTCTAAAAGTTGAAAAGATTTCAAGCGCTGCGCTAAAAAACGGTAAAAAAACGGTCAGTGCCGAGAGCTTTTTTGCGCCAAGGGTGCTCAGTGCTGTGAACGCTGAGCTACATCAACTTGAAATATGGTCGCTATTGGCGCAAAAAAACGTGATTGGTGGACACATGCCCTGAAGCAGCTTCAGCCAAACAGAGCATCAATGGACACCAAAGTAGCTAGAAATGTCTCCAAATCACACCAGCATTAAGCACAGCACAGTTTTGCTTCTGTTGTTACATACACCCTTATTCGTCTCAGCCTAAACATCCTGCCTCTCACTCTTTGAAACCCGGACTGACATTTAAACTGGTCTAAATGGGGTTTCAGTCCACTTGAAAAAGTCCACTAACATACACCAAGGCTGGACATGAGAGTCATGTTCACTCACACTCTGGCATGGAGGCGTTGTGCAAGTTGTTTCCGAGGAGTCTGGACTGGAAGGAGGAGCTGAAGAAGCCATCTCCTGGACCACTACACGTAGAGAGAGAGAGAGAGAGAGAGAGAGAGAGAGAGAGAGAAAGAAATAATTCAGAGTAGGATGCGGCTGACAAGTTAAATAAATGTCCTGCTAAGTCGAACATCTTCACAGCGAACCATCACAACCAGCCAGGCATCTTCAAATGTGACAATGTCCGAGTATTTACTGGCTTACAACATCACACAGCAGACCTCACCCACCTCTTGTTGAGGATGACGAAGTGGACAGCAAATATGGTGATATACAGGAGCAGGGGCAGCAGGATCAGGCCAAAAACCCTGGCAAGGAAGTGCTTCCCAAAATCCACCTGGTGCAGGGAGACATACAATGAGTTCAAGAGATGACAAGATGGCGGAGTAAAAAAAAAGAGAGGTGACACTTCAATATGCAATGGCTATGCCCAGAGAGCAATCAATAGCAGTCATCATGTCCAGAAATAGCAACCCATTAACTTTGGCCTCTTTTCATCCAAAACGTTTTCAATAAGCCACTAACTTGCATAATTATTGAATAATAATGAATCATTATTTCTATCATTATACATCATAACAATGTGTTGTGTATCAGAGAGAGAGTGTATTGTGTACCAGAGTGTATGTTGTTTATTAGCGAGAGTGTGTGGTGTATCTGTTAGAGTGTGATAAATGTAGCAGTGGGTGTGTGATATGCACCAGAGAGTGTGTCTGTGTCCCAGTGGCCGTGTGAGATGTACCAAGATGTCGAAGTGAGTGTGTTGTGTACCAGAGAGAGTGTGAGATGTCGAAGTGAGTGTGTTGTATACCAGAGAGAGTGTGAGGTCTCCCAGTAGGTTCCACAGATCTAAGGCAGTTTTAATCCCAACCAGAAGGATTATGAAAAGCCCCACAAACTTCACCCCCAGAGCACCCGACAGGTTCACCCCAGTCAGGAGCAGCCAACACCACCAGGAAACGCTGAAAGGCCTGGAGCAAAACCACCAAACAGACTCCAGCTTATGCACATTACCATCACAGCACTGGGTGAAGAGGATAGGTGGTTGTCACCTGAATTGTAACCGAATAAACAAATAAACTAACTAAATGAGCTACATTATATAAATATATAAATTCAGTACTTATTGAATTATTTGCTGCAAGAGGGATCCGAAACCCCAAGATTTGAACTGTCTTAATATGCATCATAACAACAAATGAATCTTGAATTCCGTTCACGTCTCACCAGGAGCATATGAAGCCGATCCTGATCTAAGTAGATTACATTACATTACATTACATCACATTTGGCTGACGCTTTTTAACCAAAGCGACTTACAACATAGTAAAAAAAACATTTAAAGCTTTTAAATGCACATGACACATACCTGAGCCTGTGTGCGTGGAACTTCACCATGCTGAGCACGGAGGCCATGATGAAGAACAGGAGGATAGGGTCCAGGAGAATGTACTGAGAGAGAGTGATGAAGCCTGTGTCTGGAGGGGAAAACCGACAAATATTCATTCAGGCCCCATTCAGACTGCAAGTTAGCCTGACGAGCCAGACCCACATCAAGATGTAGGGTCTGGACAATCACCGTAGACAGGGCTCAATCGGAGGGGTGGGATAAACAGTTGTCTTTAAAATTCCCTCCCCGCAATAGGATAACGCTAAACGAATCATCTTCTTGTTTTCAAGTAGCAGGATGCGTAACCTTCCCTCTCCACGCAATAGGATAACGCTAAACGAATCATCTTCTTGTTTTCAAATAACAGGATGCGTTACCGTCGCAACTTCTGGGCTAACTGCAAGTGACTAGCTGCAAGAGACCATGTACTTCAGTGAATATAGGCAATGTAAGTCACTGGCGATAAGAAACGTCGCCACGTGACAAAATTAAAATTACACTACCAAAAACACCAGAATACATATACAGAACATGAACATGTGAGAATA
This sequence comes from Sardina pilchardus, assembly GCF_963854185.1. Lineage (NCBI taxonomy): Eukaryota > Metazoa > Chordata > Actinopteri > Clupeiformes > Clupeidae > Sardina > Sardina pilchardus. The sequence goes on from NC_085013.1 coordinate 25,182,774, forward strand.
TGATTATGTGAATACTGTATGTGTGTCTGTGTGTGTGTGTGTGTGAGTGCACGCACGTTTGGGAGGAGAGAAGTTGCTTACCGAAGATGAGAAGTCCAGATGTGATAAGGGCAGCTGATGAAGAGCCAGAAATCTCCTGAACCACAACAAAGGCAAACGGAGGCAGACAAGACCCAAGGGCTGCGCAAAACTACACACACACACACACACACACACACACACACACACACACACACACACACACACACACACACACACACACACACACACACACACACACACACACACACACACACACAATCAATTTAGTTGTGCCAATTAACATTTCAAATATCCTTTATGAAAACGATCTAGTCAGGCATCTGCAACAGAGATGACACAACACAGGTGTAATTTATGTAGTTTCTACACACTCCTCTCATCCCCCAGTAGTTGTGATGCTCATATTTGTCTCCTGGTTTGATGAAAGGGAAGGTGCCATCGTAGCCTGTGAGGTAGCCAGCTAAACCGATCAGCATCTGAAAAGACATGATATGAACCATGACAGAATGGGCATTCAACAGAGATGGCTGATTACCGTTGCCGCTGAATACATTTCAGGAATATAAGACATTAATTCAGTAGATCTTACTTTGCCGAGAGGAGGGTGAACATCAAAGAAGAAAGTTCTGTTAATGTAATAGCTTCCCATTTTTCCAAAGTGTGTTTCATCCCAACTAGAGGAAAGAGAGAGACTAGTTAATAGATGGATTCAGACCAGAGGACACTGCGACTCAGGTCACACACAGTGTGAAAAATATCAACTCACCATATGTGAGGTGGTTCCAAGATTTTATATAGTCTTGTGGAAAATGACAGTAGGATCACTAGAATTAGTGGATACACATTTCTCTCTCTTTGCCCATTTGGACAGTGTGTTCCTCTCTGGAGCCATTGCTGTGAGGTCCCGTTTGCGGACAGACGTCCGGACACATCCACGGTACCATTACTGTCGCCGGTGCTCTGGTCCAAAGCCCCTTTGCTTGCCTTGCGCTTGCGAACACCTGACGTACTTGGACCTTGGCTGCGTTGTGCTTCGCATGTTCTGTTCTCCATCGGCAGGTTTATGAATAAATGTCACGTAAGTGTCAACATCAGAATAATCGAGTAAGTCATGCACCCTGATGTCGTCGTTTGGCTTCCCAACTGATGTCAAGCTAATGCTACCTCGTTTTAAAGCTTAGCGTCAGATTCTGATACTCCTTCCGAGACAAGCAAAAGCTGATTGGAATCCGACTTCATGCATGTTGCATGCATCTGATTTCACGTTACTCCATGTCAAGAGGTAACCTCTCTCACCTTTTCACTTCATGAACCAGAAAACACTATTTACATAAACATTATAGTTATTCCTTGTCTTCTATGAATAGACGAAAATGTTATCTTACCAACTACAATCTGTAAACGTGTACTGTTTGTTATTGATACGGCTAGTCTTCTTGCTTTCCTTCTGTGTCGTGATCACGACACGCGCCAGGGGGAGCACTGCCACCTAGTGGTCTGGAGTACGTGAAACACGTTATCTAGCCTCTTCCACCACCAGTGCTCTTTGCCAAAGAAAATAGCCTATACCCTTTGCCACTTGCAGCATGCAGCAATTTGAATGTTGTAAGGCAGGGCTTCGACCTCGGTACAGTCAGTGAAGAAAAGTAAAGAAAGTGATCTACTCCTTAAGGAATTCAAAAAGCAGAGACGCTTTCCACCAGAATGCATCAAGCGTTCACATCATTGTCCCGTACAAATAAAATTGAAAATTGAAATTACATCCTTAGATAGTTGAGTCAGGATCTGAGATGCAACATTCAACAGTAAGTAGATACAGAAACAACCACACTTATAGTTTGGATGAGGTACATTCAAGTCATTACAATCATTACTTAGTACAAACCATTTTTTTATTGCAAAAATACTTCCAACATACAATTACTGCCAAAGACAGGGAGGGAAAGCAGTACAGCTTCATCATATGCAGTAACATGCTTAACACCCAAGTCTAAGTATTAAAAATGACGAATCACTTTCTATCATAAATTATTTCATATGTTTAAATTCACATATGTCATGATGACAGACATTGATCTGAGGTATGATTCTGTTTCATAAATCTTTACATTTAGTATTGACTCCAATTTTACAGCTTTAAAACATTCCTTCACTGGGGGCAGAAATATTAAATATTAAACCTACTGTGTGTGTTCTTCTTCAAAACATATGCTAAACTTTTAAGAGCTTTATGTGGATAACAGCCACAGATATACAGATGTATACAACAAGCCAGAATGGTAAATTTAGTTACTTTAATTCAGCAAAAAAAACTTGACCAAAATAGATATCCGATGAGATGAGCCGATGTGAGTAAGACAGTGAGACATGAGTTTGTATGTTTTTAAGCTTCTTGGTACACTTGGCAGATGAAGGTGTAAATGTCACAGACAAAAGTTCACAGAAAGCATCTTCACCATCCTGCTTTCCTCCCTCCGCAACCACAGTGACAATACTGAAGAACAGTTCAGCTCAGAACTTGAAGATGGCCTGGAGCGTATGTGCATGTGTTTGCGTCAGTTGGTCTCCCTGCAGCTTTCCAAAATCTCCTCATACAGCCAGTGCTTGTTGGACTCCTGGGCCAGCTCCATGAGCTCAAACAGCTGCTTGTACTCGTGGGGGTACACCTGGCCCGTCAGCACGTCTTCAAACAGTCCCACTTGGCCCATCAGCGTTGACCCCTTGCCAGGGCACCACAAGCTGTGGGACAGACACAAAAGACACCATCGTTACCACGAGACACCTCACCCCGACTCTTTGCGAAACTATTTATAATAATAATAATAATAATAATAATTAAGTTTAAAGCAACACTAAAGCACTTTTCCTCTGTTGCACACGCTATTTGTTTATCCAGCAAATAACAGACAAGGTAGGATATGTTGCATGATTTTATGAAAGTATGATGTATTGCGACATCAAAGCAAGTCAAATTTGTAGTTTCTGATGTCTCATTTCATAGAACTACAGATACACTACCCCACCTCGTAAAGTTACATAGTGCGGTTTTAGTCGATAGAGGGCCGCAAAGTGAACGCAGAAGTGCCTTTCACCCTGTTACGAGTTGATGAACCGCAGAAATGATTTTGGAAACATTTTTTTAAGGTACGAAAAACTCTTTAGTGTTGCTTTAATGCATATAGTGCCTTTCTCAAACCCAAGGTCGCTTTGCATTAGGAGGATTATTTACAGTAATACATGGCTTCCAACGCACTCAAAGTAACTGTAATTAAACATAATAACCTATATGGGGACATGAAGAGCCTTAGAATTGGATCATATACACAAAGAGGCGTTGTAAAGACTAATTTGGTATACTTATATCTAATATCCAACGTATGAAATGATTATGTCCAAAGTGATTCCAGAGTCTCCCCACCCACTTAGGGGTTGCATTGCAACAATGGCAGCCAGGAATTAAACCCACCATTTTCACTCACCCCAGCCTCTCACTTTTGTTTACAGTAATTTCCTGTGTATTAGCCGCATTGTGTATAAGCCGCAGAACAGTGTTTTATGCAAGTTAAAAACAAAAGCATAGTAATAACATATTAACTGCCCCTGTGTATTAACCTCATAGCTGAAGACATTTTTAAAAATTAATGTACAAGCCGCGGCTAGTAGTTGGGAAATTATGGTATATGAAGACAAAAAAATGTCTAGGCGTAACCTCTGCTTGGGACATGCTTGTACTCACTCCAGTTTCTCCAGCAGCCGAATCGTTCTCCTGGCCATCAACTGTTTCACCATCATCACTAATGTGCTGCTGTTATTGGGGGTGAAGATCGACGAGAACAAATCCTTGCGAGGAGTCATTCGTACCAGGCACATGTGGTCGTTGGGTATTTCCTACAAAAGAAATGTGTCATCTTATAATCTCATTCAAATGTAATTAGCAAGGGAATGCGCAAAGGCCCATTTAACAAAAGACTAATCTTATGCACCCGATCAATTAATGTAAAATAAAAAAAAACAACCCCCCCCCCCCCCCACTTTTTTTAGAGAACTGTACATTGTTAACAATTACAATACTCATATTTGATAAGTCGCTTTCGCAATACTATTACCATAACCATAACCATTCACACAGGAAACAATCTTGTCAAGTGATTGATCTGGGTAGAAACTTACAGGTTTCTTTGCTATTCTCTGTCCAGGGGTCTTTGTTGCAACGAAAGAGGACCAAGGTTCCTGATGGTTACATGCAAGACAGAGAAAAACAAGATGACACTTAAAATAAAAACACTTAACAACACACAACTAGATAGCACAGAATAGGCCAGAAGATGAACAAAATAAGCAGCAAACCAAACGTTTCCAAATATATTAAACCTAATTGGTCTTCAAGGGAACATAATGCAGGGTCATGTTGAGTTGCTCAGGATGCTTTCACACCAACAGCAGTTGGTGCGCACCAAACGATCCATTCGAACCAAAAGCTCTTAGTTCGGTTAGTTTCCGTTGGTGTGAAAGCATCAGTCGCACTCGGTCCGCACTAAATCAAGCAGACCGAGACCGCCAAAAAGAGGTGGTCTCGGTCCGCTTGACTCCGCACCAAATGCTCTGGTGTGGTCCCTCTGGTGAGAACGCGAATCAGCCTGTAGGTCAAAATAGTGAGTCAAAATTGGCGCTTATTTCTACCGGAAGATAAACATTGATGAAACGTCAATCGAATTAGTTTTCTGGTGTGAAAGCGGACCTCACGGGAGTCTATATGCTACATAATAACAATTTCATTGCCTGATGCGTACCAAATAATCAAACCAGTGGTGTGAAAGCGCCCTCATTTACATCTCACACACAAGATTTATAATCAGTTCACTGAATAAATGCAAGATATTATATTATACTATTAATAGTGCAAGTGTGATGAGACAAAATAGTCAAAATGGAATTGGGAATGCCTTTCAAATGTTCTACAGTCTTCAACACAGCTGAGCATTAGGGCTCACCACATGGTGGTGTTCCTCCCACTCACCTTATGCAGCAGCTCAATGTCACAGGCGATCTGCCACAGCACTCCAAAGGACTGATATTGCTTAGCCTTTCCAGGCTTGCACATCATTCTCTGTGAGGTGAATAAACAATGATTTGGTTAAGAGTGCTTCAAAACAAATTAGCCAAATTCGTTTGGTATCCCACCTAACCTCTGTGGTTAGGATCCATACCAAAACCTCAAGTGTGTGTGTGTATGTGTGTGTGTGTGTGTGTATGTGTGCGTGCACTTCAATTTCACCAGGCTTCAGCCTCACCATGTAATCCTTCTCGCTAATGAACACGAGGAGCTCGGCGCGGCCGTAGCGGAAGATGGACCTCCTCTCTAAAATAGAGTGCACCAGCTTGAAGAGTGCGAAATTCTGCTCCTTGTAATGGGTGTTCAAAATGCCAACCACTTTCACCGGAAAATCTGACATTAAAAAAAAACCAAAAAAAACAAAATCAACAAAAGAAATTACATTTGCTCAAACCAGAACCGTAGTTATTCATCTACATGATCATGCTATCCTTCTGAACCAGGGGTGGACTGCTAACTTCCCCAAAGGGCCACATGTACGGTGTACATTTTAGGACATCGTCAGATGTCAGAGTCGAATGTCAAGTTTACGGAATTACAGTAATTTCTCAGACATCAAATGACAAGGAGTCAGGTCTCAAGCTGTCAGAAAAGTCAGACGAAGTCTCAGATTAAAAGTTATCAGAGTCAGTTTTTTTTTTTCAGTTTTCAAAGAAGTATCAGCATAACTATATATTTAGGCTAGGCCATGAAAATGTGAAGGAGCTAGTAAATACAAACATAGGCCTGTTGTGCCACCATTTGAATTACCTCTACAGAATCAGACTGCAAAAATGTGGTGTAAGCAATAGTAGGCTATGCCACTAGTAAGTCAACATTCAAATATCTTTTTTTTTTTGAAAATGTAGGCCGTTTTTGCTATAATTCAAGGACCAGCATTACTAAAGAAACACTAAAGAAATTTGCATATTGTACTTTCTAAAACGGATAGTTCCGTTCCCTTGATCATGATTGGCTGAATCGCGTTCGATATAAATTCCAGCATAACCACACACCTGGACAGCATTTCGTTCTATCGTTAAGCGCTAAATGCGCACAAAAGTTAGAGTAGCTGCGTCTCGTTGTTGCATGGCAACCACTCATATGGGGGGAATATATTTATTGGCGGAAGAATGATTATCTATTAATACATCTTTACAGGTGATATCAGACCTTCCCTGAAAATTTCATCTAAATCCATCCATAACTTTATGTGTTATCTTGCTAACAAACAGACAAACAGACAGACAAACAGACAAACAAACATTGAAAACATAACCCCCTGGGCGGGGGTAACTACTAATTAGCTATTGACCAGCAATTTATGTTTAATTTCAGGTTTGAGAGTGAATAGCAGCTCACCTGCAGACCAGGGCATCTCGGAGATGCCTAAGTCAGTGAAGAGCTTCTCCATCTCCTTGCTCTTTCTGCCCAAACCGTCCGTCTTGAAGTTACAGTTTACCACCTTCAGCTGACCATCCAGTTGGTTCTCCAGAGCCTGCAAATACAGTGAGTTCAAACGTTTGTTTGTTTGTGAATCTATCTATTTACACTTTATCTCTCTCTCTCAAAGTAGTTGGATATTGATTTATTTATTTAATTTTGGGCTGAAATCACTACGGCTAAAAAGTTTTATGTACACCCATCTTCCAAGGATCAGCACCTTGCCAGTCAAAAAACAGCACTTGGAATAGAAGAGCAATAGTCAGAAAATATCAAAAACAGAAGTGTGAGCAGGGTGTTTGTATTTACATGCAGGTCTGGCAGGAAGGTCTGGGCACTCTCCAAGGCAACCACCCTCTGTGCTCCATTGTTTAACAGTGACTTTGTCAGCACGCCAGGACCTAGGACACAGCAGTGGTCAGTGGCAGTGGCACAACACTCTAACAACCATAGCGAAGACACTGGACGAGATACATGATTGATACACTCACCTGGATCACATTCCAATATGACAGACTTCTCATCCTCTATATCTCTTGATATGTGATCCGCCACCAATCTAGCCAACTCTGGATTCGTTAAGAACCATCTTGGCGATGTACACCCCTTAGCTTTGGCTGTGTTAACATCAACGTCGCCTAGGTCCAGGTAGTCATATTTGCAGTGTGGCCGGTACTGCCCTTTCAGAGATGCGGCCACGGCAGACAGGTTCCTCTGTGTAAGCCCCGAAGACGGAGAGATCCGCTCGTCTCTCCCGGACGTGCTCTTAGTCTTCCACTGTACCGAGGAGATCGGCTCCCGTGAGTAAGTCCTTGTGGAGGTAGCTATTGTCCTTGTGTGACACACTACTGACTGTGCCACAGCGAGCCTGCTCCATGGTTGTCCACAAATTGCCCTTACAATCAGGACGAAAGCTCTGCATCTGCCACAAGACGCCATTTCCGACTTGTGTCCACCTGTGAAGGGGGAGGGGGGACTAAGGTTACAATGTATGGCAATGTACAATACAATTTGTTGACTGTCTGCCCCACATATACTGATCAAACTACGAACGACAGATTTATCGGCGCCGCCTTCTGTAAGGACATCCGATTTTACCAAGGCTAGCCTTCAGCCAAGGAACCACGCTGCCACTATTAGCAAGCTGAGCAAAGGCTGCTCTAATGTTATGGTTAGGCTATTTGGCAGACGTGACATACAAATAAAAAACAATACAATAATTAGCTACTGGAGGATGGAGCTTTGTTATCAAATGATGATGTATGCGTATACATATGAGATGAAAATACTGAAATGTAAAATCCATTAGGTTTTAATGTAAATACCCTGTCATTATTTCCAGTCTGTCTTTGCCAGATTTAAGGTGCAAAATGACTGCTAGATAGACAGATAGATAGATAGATAGATAGATAGATAGATAGATAGATATATACCTTATTGATCCCCAAGGAGAAATTCAAGAATTGACTGCAACTGCAGCTGCACTGTACATACAGATCGCTTGCTGACACTATGCGTTCGTCTGTTCAATTATGCACAACCTAAGCACGATTACTTAACGTTACCAGCTAGCTAATTCTAGAAAATTACGAATGTTAACAGCATTTGTTGAGGCTAGCAAACGCTTCGCAGCTAGCAACACCGGTAGTATTTAAGCTAACAGGCTAACTGAAGGTTGTTAGCTAATATTAGCAACCAGCTCGTTGCCAAATATGACCAACGGTAGATAGACATCAAGTATGGCTATCATTACAAAATGCAGGTATAATTCATTTACGGGACGCAGTGCGAATAACTTACTGTGAAGGGATTTTGGAACCAAGAGGATTAATCTAGGCTACATCATCTTTTCTAGAGGGTGTGAGTGACATTGACCGAGCATGGTCGTTCTGCAGTGTGGTAAATGTTTCGCAAGCTCTGAACTCGATGGTGCTAAATAATCGACGTCATCATAGAGCGACACAACAGTGAAAACAAGAAGTTCCTGGTTGTGTGATTTCATTTCATAGATAGACAAATTCCATGCATCAGGAAAACCATGGGAGATACACATGCTGATATCGTCTGGGAGCCGCTTTTAACAAGAAATAACGACGTATCTAAACTTGACTCAGACGAAGAGGATGACGTTGTGTTTGAGAGAAGTGGTCGCGATGCAACTCTTGGCAATACTTCAGTAAAACTCTCTTACACAGAGGCGATTGAAGAAGCGGGTTTTGGTTTTTTTCATGGCCTTCTGCTTGTGATATGCGGCTGGGCAAACGCTAGTGATGCAGTAGAAATACTGTGTGTGTCATTTTTACTGCCCACAGCTCGATGCGATCTTCACCTGAGCTCCTCTGACATGGGTATACTGATGGCAAGCCTTTTTCTTGGTATGATGATTGGAGGTTATACATGGGGCTACCTTGCTGACAGAAGGGGACGCCAGAAAGTCCTTGTAGCCTCTCTGACGGTTAACGGTATTTTTGGTTCTCTTGCCAGTTTGGCGTCGAGATTTTGGCTTTTTCTGCTGTTGCGGTTCATCAGTGGTTTTGGGGTGGGTGGGTCGATCCCAGTCATTTTCTCCTACTTCTCGGAGTTTCAGCCGCGACACAGAAGAGGAGCAATGATCAGCGCCTTGGCCACCTTCTGGATGGCAGGAAACATACTTGCTGCAGGTCTGGCTTGGTTGGTCATACCAAGCACAGCGGTCAGGTTTCAGCTGGGAGGGCTAGACTTTCAGAGTTGGAGGCTCTTTATGGTGCTCTGCGCCATTCCAAGTCTTACATCTGCACTGGTGTTCAAGCTCGCCATGCCAGAGAGCCCCAAGTTCCTCATCGAGGCTGGGCGTCCTGCAGAGGCATTAAAGGTGTTCAGGAAGATGTTTGTGATGAATCACAGAGGCAGTATGAAGCCATTCCCGATGGCTGGCTTACTTAACAGTCTAGAGGACAAGCATGAAAGTGCTTCACCAGTCAGCAGAGAAGTGAAGTCTCAGAATCTTCCTGGCTGCATCAGAGCAGGGACAGACCCCATACGGCAACTTTTCAATGGAGGCCTAGCATCGCGGAGCACGGCTCTCACGATTATATTCTACTGCATCTCGTTTGGGTACTATGGGCTGTGGATGTGGTTCCCTGAACTGTTTAAGCGAACGGAAGCTGGAGGATCCCCATGTGCCAACATGTCCCGCACCCGCACCGAAAGCAACGAGAGCTGCTACCCTGTCAAAACTGCTGTGTACATGGAGGGTTTCCTCACTGCACTCGCCAACCTGCCAGGCAACATCTTCACCATCTTAATGATGGACACTATCGGCGGAAAAGTTCTCCTCTCCTCGAGTTTGCTGGTGTCAAGTCTCAGCGTGTTCTTCATCTGGGAGGTGACCACTAAAACCCAGAGCCTGATCATGTGCTGTGTCTTCAGTGGCGTGTCAGTCATATCCTGGAACGCTCTGGATGTCATTGGCACTGAACTTTACCCGACACAGTTACGGTCATCTGCCCTGGGCTTCTTCACCGGCGTGGGCAGGGTAGGGGCCATCATGGGTAATGTAGTTTTTGGACAGCTAGTTGACACCAACTGTGCCGTGCCCATCCTTAGTGTGTCGCTATTGCTGCTGACCAGTGGACTCGTGGCCCTGCGCCTACCAAGAACTAAACAAGCAGAACTCACCTGAGAGAGAGAGAGAGAGAGAGAGAGAGAGAGAGAGAGAGAGAGAGAGAGAGAGAGTGAGAGGGAGGGAGGGAGAGCGAGAGAGAGAAAATCAAGCCAAACTCAGAACTCATAGGGACAGATAAGTAAGCAAATAGAACGTACCCGAGCAAAATACACAGACAGAACTTATCTGAGGGAGAGACAGAGAGAGTGAGAGGGAGGGAGAGAAAGAGAGAAAATTAAGCCAAACTCAGAACTCATCTTAGGGACAGAAAAGCAAGCAAATAGAACGTACCCGAGCAAAATACACAGACAGAACTTATCTGACAGAGAACCCTAGCAGACCTTGCCTAAGACTGCATAGAATTCAGTGTATCTGCCGTTTAGACTTCCACAGTGTTACTGTTGTGAAGAGTAGAAATGCTGTTGGTCCTTTGGCCTTCTTACTTAACGCATAAGTGCACTTTTCCAAAGAGTGTTTTTGTGACTCAACTTTGTTGTAAATATGACTGCTGGCTTTAGATATATGACCAATATTTAGAAATGTTTTTTTCTTTTTCAAATCACAAATGGTATGTTGTGCCGAATATTCACAAACCGTTTTAGGAGGGAATCATACATGATGCACCATTCAATGTCAATATGTTTAAATACACGGTGTGACTGAAGAGGTCCATGATTTTACCAACTGTCATTGTGTTTACATTCTGAGGAATTCAAAATAGAACCACACACACGTACATTGTCAATACATGAAACAAAACATTCCTAAATAGTAAATAACAAGAAGCACTAAACTATGATGATCGTGGTACTGTTTAAAGTTACTTAAGCTAAATGTGGTGTTATGTAATATGCTTATAGGAATACAGATGTATAATGCTTTTGTGCCAAAGAATCATATATTAAATTATTTGTAAGAATATATGGACTAGTTTTGACTTGTGTTGCATTAATACCTCCAGTAATATTAGCTTCATATGTACTAGGAGCTGATAACCCAATCCGACAATCAGGAACTTTTACTGGCCTCATAAATTCATCAGCAATAATGTCTGTCTGTCTGTCTGTCTGTCTGTCTGTCTGTCTGTCCACCCCCCCCCCCCCCCCCCCACACACACACAAAGCCAGGTATTAACATGAGCAATGAAGACCTGAGAATTTTACTCATTCCTGTCCCTTCCAACATCCCCATCTAGACACGCAAGCACATGCTCACACACACTCACACACACACACACACACACACACACACACACACACACACACACACACACACACACATCTATGTGAGCCAGACAGACTGCCCTTCTTTATGATATTCTGAGATATTCCTTCAAAGCCAAATGTAATATTGTTTCCACAGTCTGAATGCACAGACCTAATGAATAGTGCTATGGTAAAGGCTGGAGAGTTAACCGGGATGCATGGATTTTGTAAAACACACACACAGACATCTCGAGATTCTTTTTATGCGTATTATAATAATGAGGATGTGCTTGACATTTTTGCTGCCACACTTTGTAGGCGTGGTCATTCTTTGCGTCACCACAGATCTTGGTTTTATTTGAGCTGCGCATTATATGCGCATAAGACAACTACAATTTCAGTCAAATGTTTATCTCCTTTGAAAGTACATGCTCCTCAAAATGTTTAATTTGAGTTTTTTCGTGATTATTTGTAAACGCTTCTACCACGTAGACATAAATAATCATAGTTTTACGAAGGTGTATGCGTTATCCAGTGCTTCTTTGATGGTCTTGAACCAGACAAAACACTCTGGTGCTCTCATGCTGTCAAGCTCTTCCTACACATGCAAGCTTGAAAAGTTAGCTGATGATATGGCGCTAAAAATTGAACGCTTTGTTAGTGTAGGTAAAGGGAATGGTTTACGGGCAGTGCACAAAATAAAAGCTGGCGAACTTCTGTACAGAGCTAGTCCGTTAGCTTGCTGCGTTTCCAAGAAACATCTTGCAACCGCCTGTCACAACTGTTTTACAAGGTAAGCTATGATGATGAATGCTGAATGCAAGCGTGCAAATGCAGCAGAGACACACACACACACACACACACACACACACACACACACACACACACACACACACACACACACACACACACACACACTAAAGAACGCGGACACATCGTCTGCTGAAGTTTGTCGCCGTCATCCAGAGACGCTCTTTAGTGCTCTCCCTGGGTCTCTTTAGCTAAATTGAGACGTACTTGAGCCGACCGTTTCCTTACTAACATTATACGACATATTTATGATTTGAAAAATAGCTATTTGTTATCCGTCAGCACTTAGAAAGCCTACTAAAAATGATGATGGCCAACAGAAGCGCATGGCTACCTGCTTTGGGTTGATGAGAGCAACACAGTTTAGCCCCACTACTTTGACCACTAGAGTGTGCTTTTGCTCTATTTTTGTAACATGAAATGCAGCTGATCTAGCCCCTATTAAAGGGGTTCTTATTAAATACCTAAGCCAATCGTTTCAACTTGTTGTCATGATATAGAGCTCAAAACTCCAAACACTTATGTGATCCCAATATGATATGCAGGTGAAATGCCAAGCTAGAATAGTTAGGCTACTGCTGATTTGCAAACCAGTCCTGCCGTTTTTGGCTATTTTTTTTTTTTTTATCAGTCTTATCAATGCCCTTCCTAGTCTTCTTTGAGTTTCTTTTAGTATCTTCACAAACGAAAGGTTTATACCAAAACATTAAACACATTGAACTGTTCTTAAATGGTGAACTTACCTGTTGGTGGGCGATAGATTCCTCTAATTGTTGCTGCTTTGTTTGTTCCCAGTAGTAGCCTTCATGCTGTCAGTGTTAATATGAGATTGCACACCACTTTACCGACATCAGGCTGTGTAATTTAATAATCTGAGCCTGTATGACAGAACCCTACTAGGCTGGGTGAACCCTGCCTGATCTGCCGGCTATTTGGATTTCGCTCTGCAGCTCAGACTGGACACTTGCACACACCTGTCTCTCCTGCTTCCTGTCCACATCTTCTTAAAAGATTGAGCTTAGTGTGGTGATAGCCAGAATAACAGAACCCTCCTAACTTGTAAATCCTATCTTACTGTCTTCGTATCTTTAACCACAGGCGTAGAGATAGGACGTTTCTGTGATACAGCCCCTGGGTTCATATTTTCTCCACAGATAACAGAGTCGGCCCATGCATGAAAACACACGCATCACTGAGCAGGGCTATTAGGCAGTGGTATGAGGAACGAGGCCGAGCCTTCATCACCTCTCGGAGGCCGATTAGTCACAGAGCTGTAGCGGTTAATCAGTGTGTGATGATAACAGAACTGCTGTGCTGATTTGTTTAGCATGTAGGCCTGTGTAGGGAAGAAGCGTCTCTTAGCCCTAGACTGGTAATAGCAGGCTACTTGGTAGCTTATGTTGTTCTTTGTGACCATTTTGTCATTAGACCGTTATAATAGCCGGGAATTTGTGGATGTCATACCCTCCAAAGGAAGTGAATCATGTGAACCTGTGGTGCCACTGCCAGTGGCGTGGTGTGTGGTCTGCCCACATGCAGTCATACTCATTAGGGCTCATGGCCAGGGCAAAGTAGCCTGACTCTCGCCAGACCCTTGTAGTTCCGCCATGCTCCACCAGAGGCGTTTCGCTGAGCTCCAACCAAGGGTCTGGACGCGAGGGCAATCCAAACCCCTGCCAGTGATCAAAAAATGAGCAACCAATCAGGAGCGCCGAAGCGAGTGTTTGATTCAAGTAACAATGGCGGCACGCAGCGAGGAGTCTTGTGCTGACATCGATTCTGCTATTTCAACCGTTTTGTCGAATCTATCGAGTATTCTTTCTTTAAAAGATTAACAGAGAATAGTTTTGAAGACATTTATTGGTGGCAAGGATGTTTTTACTCTTCTTCCGACCGGGTTTGGCAAGAGCTTGAAGAAGCCTAGCACGTCATTCAAGATAACAGGCAAGTGGTTTATCAAATCACATGCGAGGATGTTTTACAAGGACCCGCCTTCGTAAATACATCTCCTATCGAGAAGTCCCAGATCCTTGTGTGAAGCAGACAGCGAACTACAGGATCTGGCGAAAGTCAGGTTAAGGGCAAAGGTTAGATTCTGCTGGTTTGCTCATTCACTAGGTTGTTGAACCGCTTGCTGTTCAGCGGGCTGCTTCAGTGGATTGGATTGGGCATCGTTTGAAGTTGTGAAGGTGCTGTGAAGATTGCTGAACCCTTTACGTCATGTGAAACCCCTTACATCCCTTGACTTAACTCTGTTAGAACTGTTACTCTATTCTATGCGAGTAGTACTGATCATACTTATGCTGCACAAACATGTCCTTTTCGCAGTGTACCTTGTTCAGCTTTTCTGAATGTGTCTTCAGGCATCAGGTAAAAATGGCTGAATGTATATTTGAATGAAGCAGAAGTGGTGCACATGTTCTGCAGATCCAGTCTGGCGGCTCTAGAGCCTTTGGCTCCGACCGAAACTCCGCAAGCATGCAACATTACATTTAGCAAACACGTTTTGTCCAGTGTGACTTATGTCAGCTATATTACAAGGGACTACACTGTCCTCGGCACAACATAGGGTTAAGTGCCTTACTCAAGGGTACAACGGTGGAAGCCAGGAATTGAAGCGACAACTACACTGCCACTGCTCCTGCTTCCAACACTGCTTCCAGCTAACGTCCGCTTTCTTGTTTAGCATGTAGGCCTCTGTAGGATGAAGCTTCTTTTAGCCTTTGAGTAGCAAAGGGAGAGAGAAGTCGCCCCACCCGGCCTTGAATCCAGGTCTCCTGGGTACCAAACCTGCCACTTCACCGGAACGCCAAAGAGCCAGACTGCATACTCCGAGTGCATACTCAAAACTCTATTGACTGCACTCAGTCACACATGTACATGTTGTACTAGGCTACTCAGTAGCCAGTTGCTCGAGAATACTACCTCCTGTATGTAGAGAGGAGATTGGCCACTTCATTGTAAAGCTCTGCTGCTTGTAGAGTTAATTGTATGTCTCAGGGACAGAAATCATCCCTCTGTGTCATTATGTAAATCGTGGACCATTTCTTGTCACCATGCTGTTTCGGTGAAAGGATATGAAACTTTCCGAACTTCTAATATGAAAAACTTCCATCATCAAAAAAGAAAAACCGCAGGCGCTGTCACATATTTCAAATGACGGAATTGCCTCTGTCTATTTTTATGCTCGGCTGTAGGTGTAGGCCCGTTTAATATTCAATTTCCCCTCAGCGAAGGAGTTCTCTCAAACCTTAATTTTCCCTGTGTATGCTTTTGTGTGTGTGTGCGTGTGTAATGCGTGTGTGTGTGTGTGTGTGTGTGTGTGGGTTGCGGCGGATGCAGAATGATTTGTTGTGAAGTGTGCGTGTGTGCGTGGGGTGATTTCACAATAACAGTGACAGACTCAGCACATGTCCTGTACTCTTCACACCCTTCGCTCAGCCGCCCCGGCGTCCGCTGACACTTTATTAAATCTTTTGAAAACCCTGAAGCCTCTTAAGATGATGAATGGGATTTGTTGGGAGCGTGTTCCCCTGAAATAGGAGAGAGAACAGAAATATATCACAACGTGGGCCGTAAACAGACCTCTCTCTCTCTCTCTCTCATTCTCATTCTCTCTCTCTCTCATTCTCATTCTCTCTCTCTCTGCCTCTCTCTCATTCTCTCTCTCTCCTTCTCTCTCTCTCTCTCTCTCTCTCTCTCTCTCTCTCTCTCTCTCTACTGGGCAGGCAATGCTTGTTTGCTTGTTTGTAAGAGGCCAGGACATGGTGGCAACTCTGTGGTTTATGGTGTTACTCAGGACAAGCATCTTCACCATGCAGTGCCTCCTGGACTTGCAGAGCGTGATTGTAATTATTGTTTGCAGATGGTTGGTTTTGCTCGGTGTTGTGTTCCTGTCACAGTAATCTAGAACAGATGTTTTTGGAGATGCTCTGCTCTTAGAGCCACCTGTACAGTTTAACAGAGAGCTGTGTGTTTACAGTGCAATCACGCTGTTGTTGATTATTTAGGAGAGTATGGGACCATGTCCTGTCCAGAAAAGCTCAGATGACTCATGGGCCAGTAATAGGACTCAGATGTTCTATTGATCCTGGTTGTAGTGAAGTGAAGTGAAGTCATTGGAGACATCGATACATGTGCTCGCTTGCGTTTGGAAAAAAAAAAAAGAACAGATTTATTGAAGTGATGAGCAGCACAGTGAAAACATGAAGCCTTCAGGAGGATGATCATGACTGATCTGTTGGGAGAACCCAGATCCTACTGGGAAATCTTGCCTTTGGGTTGCACTGAAATCACATCAGCTCAGCTCTTCATCCATCATAGCCCAGTAAAACTGGACCGCCTGGCCAGATATAAGTTAAGGGAGATTTAAGAGAGGTGAGATGTATGGAAAGCTGACTGTGTTGTGACCTGGATGGTTTTACAGGTTTGTGGTGTAATGATCACTTATCACCCAGTGCCGACCTGCCCTGATGTCCCCTCCACTTTGGCGCCCCTTGGTGGCTGTAGGGTGGTAGGGCAGTAGGAGGCTCCTCATAGTTTAAGTTAGGTAGGTAGCTAGTGCACAATCTGCACATGTGTTGACTTCTCCACTGTACGACTCCAGCGTGTGGATGTCTATGGTGTGGATAGGTGTACATGTGTCTGTGTTGTGGTGATCTCTATCTACGGTCCCATGCTTCATGGCGTTCAGTGATGTAGCCTAGCTAGCAGCAAGTGCTGCTATTTGTCCCTGTTGTCCAAGTAAGGCAGCCCTGTAACCCCAAGAACCCTGGAGAAACCCTGTCAAAGTTAGCCTGACGAGCCAGACCCCCACATCAAGATGTAGGGTCTGGGAACCCACCATCGCAGGGCTCAATCGGAGGGGTGGGATAAACGGTTGTCTTTCAAATTCCCTCTCCACGCTATTCATGGGTTTCATCAGGTCCCTTTCCACAGGTGTATACAATCAAGCACCTTGATTATCAATGCAGACTGCATGGTGCTTGATTAATACACCTGTGCAAAGGGACCTGATGAAACCCATGAATAGGACCGCGCTAAACGAATCATCTTCTTGTTTTCAAGTAGCAGGGTGCTTTAGGGTCGCAACATCGGGTCGCAGGTCAGTCGTCATTATGTTGAGCCCGCCTACCGACTCCATGCACGATGTGATTGGTCCAGGCGTCGTTGGGACTGGCCAGCTCCCAAGTCAACGGAGAGTTGCTAGACTACCCCAACTAGGGGCGTCTAGATTTCTAGGCTATGTCAAAGTAGGAGTTCTAAATATTTCTGCCTTTCTCACAGTGAAGCGGAAAGTGCACCTCAGTGTCAACTTCACCTGTTATGCAGTGACCAACTGACCACATATTCTTTGCACTCCTGGTAACATGACTTTTTTTTTTTTAGTCTGTATATTTCTAAGGCTAGTTCTCTCTGCCTCCCCCTCTTCTCTCTCTCTCTCTCTCTCTCTCTCTCTCTCTCTCTCTCTCTCTCTCTCTCTCTCTCTGTGTCTCTCTCTCTCCTCTCTCTCCTCCCCTCTGATCAAGACAGATTTCATAACTATTTGCCAGAGCTCCAGCTGACAGCTCTAGCTCGCCCCTGATGGAGTCTGATTGGCCGCTGTGGCTCACCTGGGAGCTCGCCGCTGACGCTGAGCATGATGGGTTATGGGTGCAGGCCAGGGGGAACGCCACGAGAGCGTTGATATTAGCAGGCAGGTCATGAACGCCCGCCTGCCG
>NC_085013.1:25205728-25283228 GCF_963854185.1 Sardina pilchardus
TTTATTTGTTTTTTTTGTATTTTTATTTTAATCATAGTAGTGATGGTGATAGCAATGTTGCATCCCTCTGTATTGGTCTCTCCATCCCAGCTCTCTCCAGTCTCCTTCCCTGACCCACTCATTTCTCAACCGCTCTCCGTAGAAACCTCCTCTTCCTCCTCCTCTTGCAGGCCACCACATCTGGCCTCCTCTCCTGCTGTCCTGCCACTGGTGCCAGAGCTCTGGATTCTCATATGTCCAGTGTGCAGGTCCTCCTCTTCCCCCTCTTCCTCCTTCTCCTCCTCCTCTTCCTCTTGCAGGCCACCACATCTGGCCTCCTCTCTGTCCCCTGCTGTTCTGGTACTGGTACCAGTGCTCTGGACTCTCATATGCCCAGTGTGCTCTCCTAGGCGCAGGTCCTTCTCCTCTGTAGGCTCTCCTCTGTCCTGCCTGTGCCTGCTGGATATGGCTATGCTGAGTTTGCCCCTGTCTGAGCCGGTCCTGGTCAGCCTCCATAACCAGTGCTGGGGTGCACTCAGCTGTCTTCTTCTTTCCCTTTTTGCCCTTTCCCCTTTTGCCCCTTCTTGTCTTCTTCTTGGTCTTCATCTCCTGAGACTCATCTGAAGCCACTGTGAAAATCACATTCAAAAGACATGATTCAGCAAAGTTCACACACATCCTTAGTTGGTTTAAAATCGTAATGTATGAAATACTCACATTCAGTGGTCCTTTCCTCTGTGGTGCCTATGGCCTCTGTTTGGTCCACCTCATGTAGAGCCACTGTAGAATCTGTTAAGATATATTAAAGTGAAGTTGTTATAATGGAGCTACTCTGTTAATCAGCTCTCATCGTTGATATGTTTGGCTGTTCATATGAAGAGTGTGTGAAGGGTACCATCTGTAAGTGTGATACTAACCTTGAGAGACGGCTAACATCATCTTCAATCCTTCGTTGTCCATCCTCTCCTCCGCTACCTCCACATCATCAATCTCCTTGGCAGCCATGGCAGCCTTTTCTCCTTCCTCCTCCTCCTCCACCTTCAGCTCCACATGGTCTCTCTCTTCCACCACCTTCACCTCCACATGGTCTCTCTCTTCCACCACCTTCACCTCCACATGGTCCCTCTCTTCCTCCACCTTCAGCTCCACATGGTCTCTCTCCTCCACCTTCAGCTCCACATGGTCTTTCTCCCTCTCATCATGGCCTTCCTGCCCCATGTCCTGCCTGTGGTACCATGTCCTGTCCTGCCTGTGGTACCAGAACTCTGGACTCTCATATGTCCAGTGTGCTCTCCTGGGTGCAGGCCCTCCTCTTCCCCCTCTTCCTCCTTCTCCTCCTCCTCTTCCTCTTGCAGGCCAACACATCTGGCCTCCTCTCTGTCCCCTGCGGTTCTGGTACTGGTACCAGTGCTCTGGACTCTCATATGCCCAGTGTGCTCTCCTAGGCGCAGGTCCATCTCCTCTGTAGGCTCTCCTCTGTCCTGCCTGTGCCTGCTGGATATGGCGATGCTGAGTTTGCCCCTGTCTGAGCCGGTCCTGGTCAGCCTCCATAACCAGTGCTGGGGTGCACTCAGCTGTCTTCTTCTTTCCCTTTTTGCCCTTTCCCCTTTTGCCCCTTCTTGTCTTCTTCTTGGTCTTCATCTCCTGAGAGTCATCTGAAGCCACTTTAAAAATCACATTCAAAAGACATGATTCAATAAAGTTCACACATCCGTAGTTGGTTTAAAATCGTAACGTATGAAATACTCACTGTCAGTGGTCCTTTCCTCTGTGGTGCCCATGGCCTCTGTTTGGTCCACCTCATGTAGAGCCACTGTAGAATCTGTTAAGATATATTAAAGTGAAGTTGTTATAATGGAGCTACTCTGTTAATCAGCTCTCATTGTTGATATGTTTGGCTGTTCATATGAAGAGTGTGTGAAGGGTACCATCTGTAAGTGTGATACTAACCTTGAGAGACGGCTAACATTATCTTCACTCCTCCGTTGTCCTTCCTCTCCTTGGCAGCCATGGCAGCCTTTTCTCCCTCCTCGTCCTTCTCCACCTCCACATGGTCTCTCTCCTTCTCCTTCTCTACCTGCACCTCCACCTCCATGTGGTCTCTCGCCTCCACCTGCACCTCCTCATGGTCTTTCTCCTTCTCAGCGTTAACTTCCTCCTTCTTCTCCGCCTCCACCTCCACATGGTCTTTCTCCTCCTCCACCTCCACATGGTCTCTATCTTTCTCCACCTCCATCTCCACCTGGTCTTTCTCCTTCTCAGCATGAACTTCCTCCTTCTTCTCCACCTCCACATGTTTTCTCATCCTCTCCACCTCTACCTCCACGTGGATTCTCATCCTCTCCACCTCTACCTCCACATGTTTTCTCATCCTCTCCACCTCTACCTCCACATTGTTTCTCCTCTTCTCCACCTCCATATCCACATGTTTTTTCTTCTTCTCTACCTCCACCTCCACATGGTCTCTCCTCTTCTCTACCTGCATCTCCACATGGCCTTCCTCCCCCATGTCCCCATCAGAGACTTCCACCGCTCCCTCCACCACCGTATCAGTCTGCTCCTCTTTCTCCTTCTTCTCCACCACAGGTTTCTTCTTCACCTCCAAGGACTTTCTAGCTTTTTCCAGATCATTGATCCTCAGTTCTCTCAAGAGAAGTTTTCTGTACTCCCTTCTCATCTTCTTCTCACTCCAGCATCTCCTGCGGCCGCTGTCCACACATACTTTTACACCCAGGGCTTCTAGTTCTTGTTTCAGCTCTTCCAAGGTGTAATTTTTCAGTCTCCTTTGTCTTTCCTGGAGGGGTTCCCATGTCTCCCCACTCTCATCCTTGTACACTTCCACAGGAAGGTCATTCTCCTGCTGCACTCGGCAACAGTTGAGAATAGCCCAAAGTCCCATACCCACATACGCAGCAGCAATCACAAATCCTGCTAACCTCAACAACACTTTAGAAAAGAGTGAGCATGAAATCAGACCCACATTCAGTGATCCTCTATGACATCATCATCATTGCTTGGAAGCTTTTATGACACAACTAATAGTGTGATGGCACCTGGTTACGGTAACCAGGTGGGAAAAACAACAAAGGAAAGAACTTTGAGAATGGAATAGAATATAGAACTCCATTGTCTATCCCCCAAAATATCCCCCCCTCTCCCTCTTTGCACTTAAAAATCTTAATCCCATGTAGTCATACTGATAAATCATGCTGAATATTATCGAGATAACTGCCACACGGTCTCTACAGAGAGAAAAAAATATCTCTTGGATTGATTTATTGAATTGAAATCCCAACTGATCTCTTTCCAAATGAGTTAACATGTATAATTGGAAGATATAACAGAGTAATCTGTGTATGTTCATGTGGAGTTGCACAAGGATAGAATTATGTGTCCATGCTTCTGCTGAAAACTGAGGAGCAGCACTGAGCCAGTTCTTGTGTTAATCTGCAGCACCAGCTCAGGAGCAGGTTTAGGCCCAGACTACAGCGGGTCCACAACTGCAGCGCTCCTTGTGTGTAAAAATAATTTTAGAAGACTGGTCTAATTTTTTCAAACATACATGCTGCTATCAGGTGTCATGTAGCTACCTCCATTGATTACAGTGCCAGCTAATTGTTGCAGCAGACGCTCTGCGATCGTAACGGTTCAGTTACGTGACCGTTGTAACCTCCTTGTTAGTTGTGTGCTGGCTGCTGCTACAGTGCTGGCTGCTGTGTGCTCAGTCTGAGTATTGTAGCCCGTGAGTGCAGAACTACGGTCTTATCTGACCATGCCGCTCGTCTAATGGGTTTGACCTCTGAGCAGGGGAGAGGACACTCACTTAATAATACACAAACGCATCAGTTTGATTCACGTGCAATGTTCTGTATGGCCTGGTGGGGAGAAGCACTTAGCCTCCTCCATGTGAACAGGAAGAATTGCAACTGTTCAGAGGGCCTTAGGAGGACACAACAGAACGCAGTGCTGCCTGCAAGATGTAATAATAAAATATATAATATATAATATGAATATAATGTAATATCGAGGGCTGAGAACCAAAGGGGCGTAAGTGACATTTCACCAACTTTACAGGAGAGCCAAAACAAATCTGCTTCTATATGTTCACAGTTAAAGACCTTTGGTTTTTGTTTAATAACTATATATTTATACATATTTTACTTCTATAGTTTTGTCAGCTAAGAGGGCTCATCAAGAGCTTTCAGGTGATAAATATAACTAAATTTTGACCAAAATGTCACTTACATTTTTGGTTCTCAGCCCTCGATATATAATATAATATAATAGTCGTCCCTGCTCTCAGCTCCATCTTTAACCCCCTGCACACAGGCTGGGAGGGTGGAGGACTCACATTTCTTGGCTCACATATCAGCCATAATTTGAAATGGGACATTGACACCACCCACCTTATCAAAAAGGCAAATCAGAGACTTTATTTCCTAAGACAACTGAAAAATGTTCATGTAGACAAAACTCTTTTGGTGCTCTGCTACAAAGCCATCATTGAAAGCATCATCTCTTCTTCAATCACCATCTGGTATGGGAGCTCTGACAGTCGCACCAAGAGGATATTAGAGAGAGTTGTCACCAAAGACAAAAAAATCCACCGACATTGGCCGGGTTTCCCAGATTCGTTAAGAAGCTCTTAAATGCTATGAACTTCTTTGGAGCGTTCTTAGAACGTTCTTAGAGCGCTCCTAAGAAGTTCTTAGCACTTAAGAGCTTCTTAACGAATCTGGGAAACCCGGTCAATGTTGTGTGGCTATTAATAAAGTTCCTATTCTATTCTATTGGTTTTAATGTGATTTCGTCTCAGTTTTGTTCTATCGCATTCTTAGTATGGTACAGTTGTTACCATGTGAGATGGGTTTTTGTGGATAAAGTTGGTTCTGATGTCTCCACGTGTCTCAGTGTTGTTTCTGATTGGTCCAATGTCTCCACGTGTCTCAGTGTTGTTTCTGATTGGTCCAATGTCTCCACGTGTCTCAGTGTTGGTTCTGATGGTTCTCATGTCTCCACGTGTCTCAGTGTTGGTTCTGATGGTTCTCATGTCTCCACGTGTCTCAGTGTTGGTTCTAATTGTTCTCTGTTTATCAGAGGCTTTGCTGATTGACGGGGCGTTTCTCTGCTGGTTTGCTTAAGTGGTGATTGTCAGGTTTCTTATTTTAACCTGAACCCAACACCTAAAAAGTGATCGTCAGGTTTGTGATCGCGTGTGTGCGTGCGTTCGTGCGTGCGTGCGCAGTTGCTGGGCAAGAGGAGAGGGAAGTGTGTGAAAAAGCCCTGCTGTCTAGAATACACTGTGTGTGTGTGTGTGTGTGAGAAGAAGAGGTGTGTGAAAGGTCAAGCTCTCCAAAACACTATGTGAAAGTGTGCTCGAGTGTGTGTGTGTGTGTTGTGTAGCTACTGGGGAAGCGGACACAAAGTTGGGTGAAAGGCTCTCTAAACCCCACTGTGTGTGTGTGCGTGGTTGTGAGAGAGTGTGTGTGTGTGTGTGTGTGTGTGTGTGTGAGAGAGAGAGTTTAAGTGTCCTCTTCCTCAGTAGCTGTACTCAGATGGGTGAAAGGCTGCCCTAAACACTAGAGAAATGCTGAGGTCTGCCTGATTTGTCTTCGTCCATTGAAATATATTTTTACCACCTTTATCGCTATATGCTGCCCTCCTGAAAGATACGCTTGGATCCAGCAAGCTGCTATGGTTCATTTTTTATTCATTTATGTATTTAGATGACACTTTTATCCATCTCTGTTTGAGCCCAATCCAATTGAATCAACTGAGGGACAGAGAGAGAGGGAGAGAGAAAGAGAGAGAGAGAGAACCAGGTACAGAGGAGAGGAGTGTAGAGGTGGTGGACCAGGCGAGGAGAGAAGAGGAGAGGAGAGGAGAGGAGAGGAGAAGAAGGAATGGTAGAAATGATAGCTGAAAGAAAGAAAAGTGGACAATGAGAAGGGGAAGAGCATTTGTATCTGTGTGTGAGAGAGAGAAATCTGGGAGTAGAAGAACAAGAGGGCCTGGGGTCTGGGAGAAAGAGTGAATCTGAGATGGAGAAAGAGACAGAGAAATGGCTGTTCGAAATGGGAAAAACAGCTGCCTTTTCAGATATCTAAGCAAAACAACAAGTGCAGTCCACTCTCCTACTCTCTTTTTCTGCCTTCTAAGATACCTTAGAACTACCCACATAATGGTTGCTTTTGAAGGCAGTAGCTATGTATCGTCTATATGGCCTTTTACCCACAAATTTGGCTGCTGATTGTGTGGAAATGTCAAATTACATTTTTTCACTTAGATTTGTCAAACATTTCACAAGAAATAAACACTGTAGCTGCCTATAGTTACCTCTGGCTGCGCGTTATCTGTTGATGATAAATAATAAAAAACTGACAGAAACAAATAGTTATTTTTGAAATTTTTATTGATTTTTATGTGTGTGTGCTTTGTGTGTGTTTGTCTGTGTGTGTGGTGTAAGTGAGTATGAGGTGTGTGTGCATGTGTGCATTTTTATTTGTTTTTTTTTGTATTTTTATTTTAATCATAGTAGTGATGGTGATAGCAATGTTGCATCCCTCTGTATTGGTCTCTCCATCCCAGCTCTCTCCAGTCTCCTTCCCTGACCCACTCATTTCTCAACCGCTCTCCGTAGAAACCTCCTCTTCCTCCTCTTCCTCCTCCTCTTGCAGGCCACCACATCTGGCCTCCTCTCCTGCTGTCCTGCCACTGGTGCCAGAGCTCTGGATTCTCATATGTCCAGTGTGCAGGTCCTCCTCTTCCCCCTCTTCCTCCTTCTCCTCCTCCTCTTCCTCTTGCAGGCCACCACATCTGGCCTCCTCTCTGTCCCCTGCTGTTCTGGTACTGGTACCAGTGCTCTGGACTCTCATATGCCCAGTGTCCTCTCCTAGGCGCAGGTCCTTCTCCTCTGTAGGCTCTCCTCTGTCCTGCCTGTGCCTGCTGGATATGGCTATGCTGAGTTTGCCCCTGTCTGAGCCGGTCCTGGTCAGCCTCCATAACCAGTGCTGGGGTGCACTCAGCTGTCTTCTTCTTTCCCTTTTTGCCCTTTCCCCTTTTGCCCCTTCTTGTCTTCTTCTTGGTCTTCATCTCCTGAGAGTCATCTGAAGCCACTGTGAAAATCACATTCAAAAGACATGATTCAGCAAAGTTCACACACATCCTTAGTTGGTTTAAAATCGTAATGTATGAAATACTCACATTCAGTGGTCCTTTCCTCTGTGGTGCCTATGGCCTCTGTTTGGTCCACCTCATGTAGAGCCACTGTAGAATCTGTTAAGATATATTAAAGTGAAGTTGTTATAATGGAGCTACTCTGTTA
Source organism: Sardina pilchardus (assembly GCF_963854185.1). NCBI lineage: Eukaryota > Metazoa > Chordata > Actinopteri > Clupeiformes > Clupeidae > Sardina > Sardina pilchardus. Next base: position 25,213,032 of record NC_085013.1, read on the forward strand.
ATCAGCTCTCATCGTTGATATGTTTGGCTGTTCATATGAAGAGTGTGTGAAGGGTACCATCTGTAAGTGTGATACTAACCTTGAGAGACGGCTAACATCATCTTCATTCCTTCGTTGTCTATCCTCTCCTCCGCTACCTCCACATCATCAATCTCCTTGGCAGCCATGGCAGCCTTTTCTCCTTCCTCCTCCTCCTCCACCTTCAGCTCCACATGGTCTCTCTCTTCCACCACCTTCACCTCCACATGGTCTCTCTCTTCCACCACCTTCACCTCCACATGGTCTCTCTCCTCCACCTTCAGCTCCACATGGTCTTTCTCCCTCTCATCATGGCCTTCCTGCCCCATGTCCTGCCTGTGGTACCATGTCCTGTCCTGCCTGTGGTACCAGAACTCTGAACTCTCATATGTCCAGTGTGCTCTCCTGGGTGCAGGCCCTCCTCTTCCCCCTCTTCCTCCTTCTCCTCCTCCTCTTCCTCTTGCAGGCCACCACATCTGGCCTCCTCTCTGTCCCCTGCTGTTCTGGTACTGGTACCAGTGCTCTGGACTCTCATATGCCCAGTGTCCTCTCCTAGGCGCAGGTCCTTCTCCTCTGTAGGCTCTCCTCTGTCCTGCCTGTGCTTGCTGGATATGGCTATGCTGAGTTTGCCCCTGTCTGAGCCTGTCCTGGTCAGCCTCCTTAACCAGTGCTGGGGTGCACTCAGCTGTCTTCTTCTTTCCCTTTTTGCCCTTTCCCCTTTTGCCCCTTCTTGTCTTCTTCTTGGTCTTCATCTCCTGAAAGTCATCTGAAGCCACTGTAAAAATCACATTCAAAAGACATGATTCAATAAAATTCACACATCCTTAGTTGGTTTAAAATCGTAACATATGAAATACTCACGTTCAGTGGTCCTTTCCTCTGTGGTGCCCATGGCCTCTGTTTGGTCCACCTCATGTAGAGTCACTGTAGAATCAAAGATATATTAAGGTGAAGTTGTTATAATGGAGCTGCGCTGTTAATCAGCTCTCATTGTTGATATGTTTGGCTGTTCATATGAAGAGTGTGTGAAGGGCACCATCTGTAAGTGTGATACTAACCTTGAGAGACGGCTATCATCATCTTCACTCCTCCGTTGTCCATCCTCTCCTCCGCTACCTCCACCTCATCAATCTCCTTGGCAGCCATGGCAGCCTTTTCTCCCTCCTCCTCCTTCTCCACCTTCACCTCCACATGATCTCTCTCTTCCTCCACCTCCACCTCCACATGGTCTTTCTCCTTCTCTACCTCCACCTCCACATGGTCTTTCTGCCTCTCATCATGGCCTTCCTGCACCATGTCCTGCCAGTGGTACCAGTGCTCTGGACTCTTATATGCCCAGTGTCCTCTCCTAGGCGCAGGTCCTTCTCCTCTGTAGGCTCTCCTCTGTCCTGCCTGTGCCTGCTGGATATGGCGATGCTGAGTTTGCCCCTGCCTGAGCCTGTCCTGGTCAGCCTCCATAACCAGTGCTGGGGTGCACTCAGCTGTCTTCTTCTTTATCTTTTTGCCCCTTCTTGTCTTCTTCTTGGTCTTCATCTCCTGAGAGTCATCTGAAGCCACTGTGAAAATCACATTGAAAAGACATGATTCAGTAAAGTTCACACAACCTTAGTTGGTTTAAAATCATAGGGCCAGATGTATTAACGTTTTGCGCCCATTTCAGGCGCGTATAAACATGGGGAGGATATGTACAAACAAGCCGCAATGAGGGAAACGCGCAGACTGCCTGCCGTGGGAGCTGAAAATGGCTGTTTTCGCTTTTCCGTGTCATGCATATTAATTCCTGGGCGGATCAGGTGAAAATGGGTGACGCGCAAGTACAGGGGAGGAGAGGTGCTAATAGCGATTGATTAAGTATTCCGCCAGATGTATGAAAACAGCGCACGTCTATTTTGCGTTGAAAAACTTCCGCCTTCTGAAAGCAGGTGTAATCCAGATTGCGGTTAAATGCGTCTATTAGAAAAACTTTTAGAGACAGCTGAATCAATATTCAGAGCATCCGTTTTCTTCATTGTACTATGTCAAAAGCAACCTTAACTTTTGTTTGCCTCTCTAAAATCGTATTTTCTCTTTCACGACATAGCCTACACTTCCCAATCTGTTAGACTAGGCATTAAGTCATATCCCAAGTCTACGTGCAGTAAATAGTTCAAGTATTTTTTAAGTGGATTTGAAGAACTACTAGGCCTACTCAGTCTGTCGCTGCTCGTTGACATCTCTTTGAATCGTGTATGACCGCTAAACTTTGATTATTTTTATTGCTGCAATATTCAACTGCGCTCGTTGTTCATCTCTGCATGCGCAATTGGCGTGATACAGGGGGCGGGAACGGGCGGCACTGAACGCAATTAACGTAATGTAGTGACAGCTTAGTAAATACCACGCAATATAGCAAAGCACAGCGTTCGCACTCTGCGCATACAAAAACTCGCTATTTGCGCTGTCTTAGTACATCTGGCCCATAATGTATGAAATACTCACATTCAGTGGTCCTTTCCTCTGTGGTGCCCATGGCCTCTGTTTGGTCCACCTCATGTAGAGTCACTGTAGAATCAAAGAGATGTTAAGGTGAAGTTGTTATAATGGAGCTACTCTGTTAATCAGCTCTCATTGTTGATATGTTTGGCTGTTCATATGAAGAGTGTGTGAAGGGTACCATCTGTGAGTGTGATACTAACCTTGAGAGACGGCTAACATCATCTTCACTCCTTCGTTGTCCTTCCTCTCCTCTGCTACCTCCACATCATCAATCTCCTTGGCAGCCATGGCAGCCTTTTCTCCCTCCTCGTCCTTCTCCACCTCCACCTCTACATGGTCTCTCTCCTTCTCCTTCTCTACCTGCACCTCCACCTCCATGTGGTCTCTCGCCTCCACCTGCACCTCCTCATGGTCTTTCTCCTTCTCAGCGTTAACTTCCTCCTTCTTCTCCGCCTCCACCTCCACCTCCACATGGTCTTTCTCCTCCTCCACCTCCAGATGGTCTTTCTCCTCCTCCACCTCCACATGGTCTCTCTCTTTCTCCGCCTCCATCTCCACCTGGTCTTTCTCCTTCTCACCATGAACTTCCTCCTTCTTCTCCACCTCCACATGTTTTCTCATCCTCTCCACCTCTACCTCCACGTGGATTCTCATCCTCTCCACCTCTACCTCCACATGTTTTCTCATCCTCTCCACCTCCATCTGCACATGGTCTCTCCTCTTCTCTACCTCCATATCCACATGATTTCTTATCTTCTCCACCTCCATCTCCACATGATCTCTCCTCTTCTCTACCTGCACCTCCACATGGCCTTCCTCCCCCATGTCCCCATCAGAGACTTCCACCGCTCCCTCCACCACCGTATCAGTCTGCTCCTCTTTCTCCTTCTTCTCCACCACAGGTTTCTTCTTCACCTCCAAGGACTTTCTAGTTTTTTCCAGATCATTGATCCTCAGTTCTCTCAAGAGAAGTTTTCTGTACTCCCTTCTCATCTTCTTCTCACTCCAGCATCTCCTGCGGCCGCTGTCCACACATACTTTTACACCCAGGGCTTCTAGTTCTTGTTTCAGCTCTTCCAAGGTGTAATTTTTCAGTCTCCTTTGTCTTTCCTGGAGGGGTTCCCATGTCTCCCCACTCTCATCCTTGTACACTTCCACAGGAAGGTCATTCTCCTGCTGCACTCGGCAACAGTTGAGAATAGCCCAAAGTCCCATACCCACATACGCAGCAGCAATCACAAATCCTGCTAACCTCAACAACACTTTAGAAAAGAGTGAGCATGAAATCAGACCCACATTCAGTGATCCTCTATGACATCATCATCATTGCTTGGAAGCTTTTATGACACAACTAATAGTGTGATGGCACCTGGTTACGGTAACCAGGTGGGAAAAACAACAAAGGAAAGAACTTTGAGAATGGAATAGAATATAGAACTCCATTGTCTATCCCCCAAAATATCCCCCCCTCTCCCTCTTTGCACTTAAAAATCTTAATCCCATGTAGTCATACTGATAAATCATGCTGAATATTATCGAGATAACTGCCACACGGTCTCTACAGAGAGAAAAAAATATCTCTTGGATTGATTTATTGAATTGAAATCCCAACTGATCTCTTTCCAAATGAGTTAACATGTATAATTGGAAGATATAACAGAGTAATCTGTGTATGTTCATGTGGAGTTGCACAAGGATAGAATTATGTGTCCATGCTTCTGCTGAAAACTGAGGAGCAGCACTGAGCCAGTTCTTGTGTTAATCTGCAGCACCAGCTCAGGAGCAGGTTTAGGCCCAGACTACAGCGGGTCCACAACTGCAGCGCTCCTTGTGTGTAAAAATAATTTTAGAAGACTGGTCTAATTTTTTCAAACATACATGCTGCTATCAGGTGTCATGTAGCTACCTCCATTGATTACAGTGCCAGCTAATTGTTGCAGCAGACGCTCTGCGATCGTAACGGTTCAGTTACGTGACCGTTGTAACCTCCTTGTTAGTTGTGTGCTGGCTGCTGCTACAGTGCTGGCTGCTGTGTGCTCAGTCTGTGAGTATTGTAGCCCGTGAGTGCAGAACTACGGTCTTATCTGACCATGCCGCTCGTCTAATGGGTTTGACCTCTGAGCAGGGGAGAGGACACTCACTTAATAATACACAAACGCATCAGTTTGATTCACGTGCAATGTTCTGTATGGCCTGGTGGGGAGAAGCACTTAGCCTCCTCCATGTGAACAGGAAGAATTGCAACTGTTCAGAGGGCCTTAGGAGGACACAACAGAACGCAGTGCTGCCTGCAAGATGTAATAATAAAATATATAATATATAATATGAATATAATGTAATATCGAGGGCTGAGAACCAAAGGGGCGTAAGTGACATTTCACCAACTTTACAGGAGAGCCAAAACAAATCTGCTTCTATATGTTCACAGTTAAAGACCTTTGGTTTTTGTTTAATAACTATATATTTATACATATTTTACTTCTATAGTTTTGTCAGCTAAGAGGGCTCATCAAGAGCTTTCAGGTGATAAATATAACTAAATTTTGACCAAAATGTCACTTACATTTTTGGTTCTCAGCCCTCGATATATAATATAATATAATAGTCGTCCCTGCTCTCAGCTCCATCTTTAACCCCCTGCACACAGGCTGGGAGGGTGGAGGACTCACATTTCTTGGCTCACATATCAGCCATAATTTGAAATGGGACATTGACACCACCCACCTTATCAAAAAGGCAAATCAGAGACTTTATTTCCTAAGACAACTGAAAAATGTTCATGTAGACAAAACTCTTTTGGTGCTCTGCTACAAAGCCATCATTGAAAGCATCATCTCTTCTTCAATCACCATCTGGTATGGGAGCTCTGACAGTCGCACCAAGAGGATATTAGAGAGAGTTGTCACCAAAGACAAAAAAATCCACCGACATTGGCCGGGTTTCCCAGATTCGTTAAGAAGCTCTTAAATGCTATGAACTTCTTTGGAGCGTTCTTAGAACGTTCTTAGAGCGCTCCTAAGAAGTTCTTAGCACTTAAGAGCTTCTTAACGAATCTGGGAAACCCGGTCAATGTTGTGTGGCTATTAATAAAGTTCCTATTCTATTCTATTGGTTTTAATGTGATTTCGTCTCAGTTTTGTTCTATCGCATTCTTAGTATGGTACAGTTGTTACCATGTGAGATGGGTTTTTGTGGATAAAGTTGGTTCTGATGTCTCCACGTGTCTCAGTGTTGTTTCTGATTGGTCCAATGTCTCCACGTGTCTCAGTGTTGTTTCTGATTGGTCCAATGTCTCCACGTGTCTCAGTGTTGGTTCTGATGGTTCTCATGTCTCCACGTGTCTCAGTGTTGGTTCTGATGGTTCTCATGTCTCCACGTGTCTCAGTGTTGGTTCTAATTGTTCTCTGTTTATCAGAGGCTTTGCTGATTGACGGGGCGTTTCTCTGCTGGTTTGCTTAAGTGGTGATTGTCAGGTTTCTTATTTTAACCTGAACCCAACACCTAAAAAGTGATCGTCAGGTTTGTGATCGCGTGTGTGCGTGCGTTCGTGCGTGCGTGCGCAGTTGCTGGGCAAGAGGAGAGGGAAGTGTGTGAAAAAGCCCTGCTGTCTAGAATACACTGTGTGTGTGTGTGTGTGTGTGAGAAGAAGAGGTGTGTGAAAGGTCAAGCTCTCCAAAACACTATGTGAAAGTGTGCTCGAGTGTGTGTGTGTGTGTTGTGTAGCTACTGGGGAAGCGGACACAAAGTTGGGTGAAAGGCTCTCTAAACCCCACTGTGTGTGTGTGCGTGGTTGTGAGAGAGTGTGTGTGTGTGTGTGTGTGTGTGTGTGTGAGAGAGAGAGTTTAAGTGTCCTCTTCCTCAGTAGCTGTACTCAGATGGGTGAAAGGCTGCCCTAAACACTAGAGAAATGCTGAGGTCTGCCTGATTTGTCTTCGTCCATTGAAATATATTTTTACCACCTTTATCGCTATATGCTGCCCTCCTGAAAGATACGCTTGGATCCAGCAAGCTGCTATGGTTCATTTTTTATTCATTTATGTATTTAGATGACACTTTTATCCATCTCTGTTTGAGCCCAATCCAATTGAATCAACTGAGGGACAGAGAGAGAGGGAGAGAGAAAGAGAGAGAGAGAGAACCAGGTACAGAGGAGAGGAGTGTAGAGGTGGTGGACCAGGCGAGGAGAGAAGAGGAGAGGAGAGGAGAGGAGAGGAGAAGAAGGAATGGTAGAAATGATAGCTGAAAGAAAGAAAAGTGGACAATGAGAAGGGGAAGAGCATTTGTATCTGTGTGTGAGAGAGAGAAATCTGGGAGTAGAAGAACAAGAGGGCCTGGGGTCTGGGAGAAAGAGTGAATCTGAGATGGAGAAAGAGACAGAGAAATGGCTGTTCGAAATGGGAAAAACAGCTGCCTTTTCAGATATCTAAGCAAAACAACAAGTGCAGTCCACTCTCCTACTCTCTTTTTCTGCCTTCTAAGATACCTTAGAACTACCCACATAATGGTTGCTTTTGAAGGCAGTAGCTATGTATCGTCTATATGGCCTTTTACCCACAAATTTGGCTGCTGATTGTGTGGAAATGTCAAATTACATTTTTTCACTTAGATTTGTCAAACATTTCACAAGAAATAAACACTGTAGCTGCCTATAGTTACCTCTGGCTGCGCGTTATCTGTTGATGATAAATAATAAAAAACTGACAGAAACAAATAGTTATTTTTGAAATTTTTATTGATTTTTATGTGTGTGTGCTTTGTGTGTGTTTGTCTGTGTGTGTGGTGTAAGTGAGTATGAGGTGTGTGTGCATGTGTGCATTTTTATTTGTTTTTTTTTGTATTTTTATTTTAATCATAGTAGTGATGGTGATAGCAATGTTGCATCCCTCTGTATTGGTCTCTCCATCCCAGCTCTCTCCAGTCTCCTTCCCTGACCCACTCATTTCTCAACCGCTCTCCGTAGAAACCTCCTCTTCCTCCTCTTCCTCCTCCTCTTGCAGGCCACCACATCTGGCCTCCTCTCCTGCTGTCCTGCCACTGGTGCCAGAGCTCTGGATTCTCATATGTCCAGTGTGCAGGTCCTCCTCTTCCCCCTCTTCCTCCTTCTCCTCCTCCTCTTCCTCTTGCAGGCCACCACATCTGGCCTCCTCTCTGTCCCCTGCTGTTCTGGTACTGGTACCAGTGCTCTGGACTCTCATATGCCCAGTGTCCTCTCCTAGGCGCAGGTCCTTCTCCTCTGTAGGCTCTCCTCTGTCCTGCCTGTGCCTGCTGGATATGGCTATGCTGAGTTTGCCCCTGTCTGAGCCGGTCCTGGTCAGCCTCCATAACCAGTGCTGGGGTGCACTCAGCTGTCTTCTTCTTTCCCTTTTTGCCCTTTCCCCTTTTGCCCCTTCTTGTCTTCTTCTTGGTCTTCATCTCCTGAGAGTCATCTGAAGCCACTGTGAAAATCACATTCAAAAGACATGATTCAGCAAAGTTCACACACATCCTTAGTTGGTTTAAAATCGTAATGTATGAAATACTCACATTCAGTGGTCCTTTCCTCTGTGGTGCCTATGGCCTCTGTTTGGTCCACCTCATGTAGAGCCACTGTAGAATCTGTTAAGATATATTAAAGTGAAGTTGTTATAATGGAGCTACTCTGTTAATCAGCTCTCATCGTTGATATGTTTGGCTGTTCATATGAAGAGTGTGTGAAGGGTACCATCTGTAAGTGTGATACTAACCTTGAGAGACGGCTAACATCATCTTCATTCCTTCGTTGTCTATCCTCTCCTCCGCTACCTCCACATCATCAATCTCCTTGGCAGCCATGGCAGCCTTTTCTCCTTCCTCCTCCTCCTCCACCTTCAGCTCCACATGGTCTCTCTCTTCCACCACCTTCACCTCCACATGGTCTCTCTCTTCCACCACCTTCACCTCCACATGGTCTCTCTCCTCCACCTTCAGCTCCACATGGTCTTTCTCCCTCTCATCATGGCCTTCCTGCCCCATGTCCTGCCTGTGGTACCATGTCCTGTCCTGCCTGTGGTACCAGAACTCTGAACTCTCATATGTCCAGTGTGCTCTCCTGGGTGCAGGCCCTCCTCTTCCCCCTCTTCCTCCTTCTCCTCCTCCTCTTCCTCTTGCAGGCCACCACATCTGGCCTCCTCTCTGTCCCCTGCTGTTCTGGTACTGGTACCAGTGCTCTGGACTCTCATATGCCCAGTGTCCTCTCCTAGGCGCAGGTCCTTCTCCTCTGTAGGCTCTCCTCTGTCCTGCCTGTGCTTGCTGGATATGGCTATGCTGAGTTTGCCCCTGTCTGAGCCTGTCCTGGTCAGCCTCCTTAACCAGTGCTGGGGTGCACTCAGCTGTCTTCTTCTTTCCCTTTTTGCCCTTTCCCCTTTTGCCCCTTCTTGTCTTCTTCTTGGTCTTCATCTCCTGAAAGTCATCTGAAGCCACTGTAAAAATCACATTCAAAAGACATGATTCAATAAAATTCACACATCCTTAGTTGGTTTAAAATCGTAACATATGAAATACTCACGTTCAGTGGTCCTTTCCTCTGTGGTGCCCATGGCCTCTGTTTGGTCCACCTCATGTAGAGTCACTGTAGAATCAAAGATATATTAAGGTGAAGTTGTTATAATGGAGCTGCGCTGTTAATCAGCTCTCATTGTTGATATGTTTGGCTGTTCATATGAAGAGTGTGTGAAGGGCACCATCTGTAAGTGTGATACTAACCTTGAGAGACGGCTATCATCATCTTCACTCCTCCGTTGTCCATCCTCTCCTCCGCTACCTCCACCTCATCAATCTCCTTGGCAGCCATGGCAGCCTTTTCTCCCTCCTCCTCCTTCTCCACCTTCACCTCCACATGATCTCTCTCTTCCTCCACCTCCACCTCCACATGGTCTTTCTCCTTCTCTACCTCCACCTCCACATGGTCTTTCTGCCTCTCATCATGGCCTTCCTGCACCATGTCCTGCCAGTGGTACCAGTGCTCTGGACTCTTATATGCCCAGTGTCCTCTCCTAGGCGCAGGTCCTTCTCCTCTGTAGGCTCTCCTCTGTCCTGCCTGTGCCTGCTGGATATGGCGATGCTGAGTTTGCCCCTGCCTGAGCCTGTCCTGGTCAGCCTCCATAACCAGTGCTGGGGTGCACTCAGCTGTCTTCTTCTTTATCTTTTTGCCCCTTCTTGTCTTCTTCTTGGTCTTCATCTCCTGAGAGTCATCTGAAGCCACTGTGAAAATCACATTGAAAAGACATGATTCAGTAAAGTTCACACAACCTTAGTTGGTTTAAAATCATAGGGCCAGATGTATTAACGTTTTGCGCCCATTTCAGGCGCGTATAAACATGGGGAGGATATGTACAAACAAGCCGCAATGAGGGAAACGCGCAGACTGCCTGCCGTGGGAGCTGAAAATGGCTGTTTTCGCTTTTCCGTGTCATGCATATTAATTCCTGGGCGGATCAGGTGAAAATGGGTGACGCGCAAGTACAGGGGAGGAGAGGTGCTAATAGCGATTGATTAAGTATTCCGCCAGATGTATGAAAACAGCGCACGTCTATTTTGCGTTGAAAAACTTCCGCCTTCTGAAAGCAGGTGTAATCCAGATTGCGGTTAAATGCGTCTATTAGAAAAACTTTTAGAGACAGCTGAATCAATATTCAGAGCATCCGTTTTCTTCATTGTACTATGTCAAAAGCAACCTTAACTTTTGTTTGCCTCTCTAAAATCGTATTTTCTCTTTCACGACATAGCCTACACTTCCCAATCTGTTAGACTAGGCATTAAGTCATATCCCAAGTCTACGTGCAGTAAATAGTTCAAGTATTTTTTAAGTGGATTTGAAGAACTACTAGGCCTACTCAGTCTGTCGCTGCTCGTTGACATCTCTTTGAATCGTGTATGACCGCTAAACTTTGATTATTTTTATTGCTGCAATATTCAACTGCGCTCGTTGTTCAGCTCTGCATGCGCAATTGGCGTGATACAGGGGGCGGGAACGGGCGGCACTGAACGCAATTAACGTAATGTAGTGACAGCTTAGTAAATACCACGCAATATAGCAAAGCACAGCGTTCGCACTCTGCGCATACAAAAACTCGCTATTTGCGCTGTCTTAGTACATCTGGCCCATAATGTATGAAATACTCACATTCAGTGGTCCTTTCCTCTGTGGTGCCCATGGCCTCTGTTTGGTCCACCTCATGTAGAGTCACTGTAGAATCAAAGAGATGTTAAGGTGAAGTTGTTATAATGGAGCTACTCTGTTAATCAGCTCTCATTGTTGATATGTTTGGCTGTTCATATGAAGAGTGTGTGAAGGGTACCATCTGTGAGTGTGATACTAACCTTGAGAGACGGCTAACATCATCTTCACTCCTTCGTTGTCCTTCCTCTCCTCTGCTACCTCCACATCATCAATCTCCTTGGCAGCCATGGCAGCCTTTTCTCCCTCCTCGTCCTTCTCCACCTCCACCTCTACATGGTCTCTCTCCTTCTCCTTCTCTACCTGCACCTCCACCTCCATGTGGTCTCTCGCCTCCACCTGCACCTCCTCATGGTCTTTCTCCTTCTCAGCGTTAACTTCCTCCTTCTTCTCCGCCTCCACCTCCACCTCCACATGGTCTTTCTCCTCCTCCACCTCCAGATGGTCTTTCTCCTCCTCCACCTCCACATGGTCTCTCTCTTTCTCCGCCTCCATCTCCACCTGGTCTTTCTCCTTCTCACCATGAACTTCCTCCTTCTTCTCCACCTCCACATGTTTTCTCATCCTCTCCACCTCTACCTCCACGTGGATTCTCATCCTCTCCACCTCTACCTCCACATGTTTTCTCATCCTCTCCACCTCCATCTGCACATGGTCTCTCCTCTTCTCTACCTCCATATCCACATGATTTCTTATCTTCTCCACCTCCATCTCCACATGATCTCTCCTCTTCTCTACCTGCACCTCCACATGGCCTTCCTCCCCCATGTCCCCATCAGAGACTTCCACCGCTCCCTCCACCACCGTATCAGTCTGCTCCTCTTTCTCCTTCTTCTCCACCACAGGTTTCTTCTTCACCTCCAAGGACTTTCTAGTTTTTTCCAGATCATTGATCCTCAGTTCTCTCAAGAGAAGTTTTCTGTACTCCCTTCTCATCTTCTTCTCACTCCAGCATCTCCTGCGGCCGCTGTCCACACATACTTTTACACCCAGGGCTTCTAGTTCTTGTTTCAGCTCTTCCAAGGTGTAATTTTTCAGTCTCCTTTGTCTTTCCTGGAGGGGTTCCCATGTCTCCCCACTCTCATCCTTGTACACTTCCACAGGAAGGTCATTCTCCTGCTGCACTCGGCAACAGTTGAGAATAGCCCAAAGTCCCATACCCACATACGCAGCAGCAATCACAAATCCTGCTAACCTCAACAACACTTTAGAAAAGAGTGAGCATGAAATCAGACCCACATTCAGTGATCCTCTATGACATCATCATCATTGCTTGGAAGCTTTTATGACACAACTAATAGTGTGATGGCACCTGGTTACGGTAACCAGGTGGGAAAAACAACAAAGGAAAGAACTTTGAGAATGGAATAGAATATAGAACTCCATTGTCTATCCCCCAAAATATCCCCCCCTCTCCCTCTTTGCACTTAAAAATCTTAATCCCATGTAGTCATACTGATAAATCATGCTGAATATTATCGAGATAACTGCCACACGGTCTCTACAGAGAGAAAAAAATATCTCTTGGATTGATTTATTGAATTGAAATCCCAACTGATCTCTTTCCAAATGAGTTAACATGTATAATTGGAAGATATAACAGAGTAATCTGTGTATGTTCATGTGGAGTTGCACAAGGATAGAATTATGTGTCCATGCTTCTGCTGAAAACTGAGGAGCAGCACTGAGCCAGTTCTTGTGTTAATCTGCAGCACCAGCTCAGGAGCAGGTTTAGGCCCAGACTACAGCGGGTCCACAACTGCAGCGCTCCTTGTGTGTAAAAATAATTTTAGAAGACTGGTCTAATTTTTTCAAACATACATGCTGCTATCAGGTGTCATGTAGCTACCTCCATTGATTACAGTGCCAGCTAATTGTTGCAGCAGACGCTCTGCGATCGTAACGGTTCAGTTACGTGACCGTTGTAACCTCCTTGTTAGTTGTGTGCTGGCTGCTGCTACAGTGCTGGCTGCTGTGTGCTCAGTCTGTGAGTATTGTAGCCCGTGAGTGCAGAACTACGGTCTTATCTGACCATGCCGCTCGTCTAATGGGTTTGACCTCTGAGCAGGGGAGAGGACACTCACTTAATAATACACAAACGCATCAGTTTGATTCACGTGCAATGTTCTGTATGGCCTGGTGGGGAGAAGCACTTAGCCTCCTCCATGTGAACAGGAAGAATTGCAACTGTTCAGAGGGCCTTAGGAGGACACAACAGAACGCAGTGCTGCCTGCAAGATGTAATAATAAAATATATAATATATAATATGAATATAATGTAATATCGAGGGCTGAGAACCAAAGGGGCGTAAGTGACATTTCACCAACTTTACAGGAGAGCCAAAACAAATCTGCTTCTATATGTTCACAGTTAAAGACCTTTGGTTTTTGTTTAATAACTATATATTTATACATATTTTACTTCTATAGTTTTGTCAGCTAAGAGGGCTCATCAAGAGCTTTCAGGTGATAAATATAACTAAATTTTGACCAAAATGTCACTTACATTTTTGGTTCTCAGCCCTCGATATATAATATAATATAATAGTCGTCCCTGCTCTCAGCTCCATCTTTAACCCCCTGCACACAGGCTGGGAGGGTGGAGGACTCACATTTCTTGGCTCACATATCAGCCATAATTTGAAATGGGACATTGACACCACCCACCTTATCAAAAAGGCAAATCAGAGACTTTATTTCCTAAGACAACTGAAAAATGTTCATGTAGACAAAACTCTTTTGGTGCTCTGCTACAAAGCCATCATTGAAAGCATCATCTCTTCTTCAATCACCATCTGGTATGGGAGCTCTGACAGTCGCACCAAGAGGATATTAGAGAGAGTTGTCACCAAAGACAAAAAAATCCACCGACATTGGCCGGGTTTCCCAGATTCGTTAAGAAGCTCTTAAATGCTATGAACTTCTTTGGAGCGTTCTTAGAACGTTCTTAGAGCGCTCCTAAGAAGTTCTTAGCACTTAAGAGCTTCTTAACGAATCTGGGAAACCCGGTCAATGTTGTGTGGCTATTAATAAAGTTCCTATTCTATTCTATTGGTTTTAATGTGATTTCGTCTCAGTTTTGTTCTATCGCATTCTTAGTATGGTACAGTTGTTACCATGTGAGATGGGTTTTTGTGGATAAAGTTGGTTCTGATGTCTCCACGTGTCTCAGTGTTGTTTCTGATTGGTCCAATGTCTCCACGTGTCTCAGTGTTGTTTCTGATTGGTCCAATGTCTCCACGTGTCTCAGTGTTGGTTCTGATGGTTCTCATGTCTCCACGTGTCTCAGTGTTGGTTCTGATGGTTCTCATGTCTCCACGTGTCTCAGTGTTGGTTCTAATTGTTCTCTGTTTATCAGAGGCTTTGCTGATTGACGGGGCGTTTCTCTGCTGGTTTGCTTAAGTGGTGATTGTCAGGTTTCTTATTTTAACCTGAACCCAACACCTAAAAAGTGATCGTCAGGTTTGTGATCGCGTGTGTGCGTGCGTTCGTGCGTGCGTGCGCAGTTGCTGGGCAAGAGGAGAGGGAAGTGTGTGAAAAAGCCCTGCTGTCTAGAATACACTGTGTGTGTGTGTGTGTGTGTGAGAAGAAGAGGTGTGTGAAAGGTCAAGCTCTCCAAAACACTATGTGAAAGTGTGCTCGAGTGTGTGTGTGTGTGTTGTGTAGCTACTGGGGAAGCGGACACAAAGTTGGGTGAAAGGCTCTCTAAACCCCACTGTGTGTGTGTGCGTGGTTGTGAGAGAGTGTGTGTGTGTGTGTGTGTGTGTGTGTGTGAGAGAGAGAGTTTAAGTGTCCTCTTCCTCAGTAGCTGTACTCAGATGGGTGAAAGGCTGCCCTAAACACTAGAGAAATGCTGAGGTCTGCCTGATTTGTCTTCGTCCATTGAAATATATTTTTACCACCTTTATCGCTATATGCTGCCCTCCTGAAAGATACGCTTGGATCCAGCAAGCTGCTATGGTTCATTTTTTATTCATTTATGTATTTAGATGACACTTTTATCCATCTCTGTTTGAGCCCAATCCAATTGAATCAACTGAGGGACAGAGAGAGAGGGAGAGAGAAAGAGAGAGAGAGAGAACCAGGTACAGAGGAGAGGAGTGTAGAGGTGGTGGACCAGGCGAGGAGAGAAGAGGAGAGGAGAGGAGAGGAGAGGAGAAGAAGGAATGGTAGAAATGATAGCTGAAAGAAAGAAAAGTGGACAATGAGAAGGGGAAGAGCATTTGTATCTGTGTGTGAGAGAGAGAAATCTGGGAGTAGAAGAACAAGAGGGCCTGGGGTCTGGGAGAAAGAGTGAATCTGAGATGGAGAAAGAGACAGAGAAATGGCTGTTCGAAATGGGAAAAACAGCTGCCTTTTCAGATATCTAAGCAAAACAACAAGTGCAGTCCACTCTCCTACTCTCTTTTTCTGCCTTCTAAGATACCTTAGAACTACCCACATAATGGTTGCTTTTGAAGGCAGTAGCTATGTATCGTCTATATGGCCTTTTACCCACAAATTTGGCTGCTGATTGTGTGGAAATGTCAAATTACATTTTTTCACTTAGATTTGTCAAACATTTCACAAGAAATAAACACTGTAGCTGCCTATAGTTACCTCTGGCTGCGCGTTATCTGTTGATGATAAATAATAAAAAACTGACAGAAACAAATAGTTATTTTTGAAATTTTTATTGATTTTTATGTGTGTGTGCTTTGTGTGTGTTTGTCTGTGTGTGTGGTGTAAGTGAGTATGAGGTGTGTGTGCATGTGTGCATTTTTATTTGTTTTTTTTTGTATTTTTATTTTAATCATAGTAGTGATGGTGATAGCAATGTTGCATCCCTCTGTATTGGTCTCTCCATCCCAGCTCTCTCCAGTCTCCTTCCCTGACCCACTCATTTCTCAACCGCTCTCCGTAGAAACCTCCTCTTCCTCCTCTTCCTCCTCCTCTTGCAGGCCACCACATCTGGCCTCCTCTCCTGCTGTCCTGCCACTGGTGCCAGAGCTCTGGATTCTCATATGTCCAGTGTGCAGGTCCTCCTCTTCCCCCTCTTCCTCCTTCTCCTCCTCCTCTTCCTCTTGCAGGCCACCACATCTGGCCTCCTCTCTGTCCCCTGCGGTTCTGGTACTGGTACCAGTGCTCTGGAGTCTCATATGCCCAGTGTGCTCTCCTAGGCGCAGGTCCTTCTCCTCTGTAGGCTCTCCTCTGTCCTGCCTGTGCCTGCTGGATATGGCGATGCTGAGTTTGCCCCTGTCTGAGCCGGTCCTGGTCAGCCTCCATAACCAGTGCTGGGGTGCACTCAGCTGTCTTCTTCTTTCCCTTTTTGCCCTTTCCCCTTTTGCCCCTTCTTGTCTTCTTCTTGGTCTTCATCTCCTGAGAGTCATCTGAAGCCACTTTAAAAATCACATTCAAAAGACATGATTCAATAAAGTTCACACATCCTTAGTTGGTTTAAAATCGTAACGTATGAAATACTCACTTTCAGTGGTCCTTTCCTCTGTGGTGCCCATGGCCTCTGTTTGGTCCACCTCATGTAGAGCCACTGTAGAATCTGTTAAGATATATTAAAGTGAAGTTGTTATAATGGAGCTACTCTGTTAATCAGCTCTCATTGTTGATATGTTTGGCTGTTCATATGAAGAGTGTGTGAAGGGTACCATCTGTAAGTGTGATACTAACCCTGAGAGACGGCTAACATCATCTTCACTCCTCCGTTGTCCTTCCTCTCCTCTGCTACCTCCACATCATCAATCTCCTTGGCAGCCATGGCAGCCTTTTCTCCCTCCTCGTCCTTCTCCACCTCCACATGGTCGCTCTCCTTCTCCTTCTCTACCTGCACCTCCACCTCCATGTGGTCTCTCGCCTCCACCTGCACCTCCTCATGGTCTTTCTCCTTCTCAGCGTTAACTTCCTCCTTCTTCTCCGCCTCCACCTCCACATGGTCTTTCTCCTCCTCCACCTCCACATGGTCTCTATCTTTCTCCACCTCCATCTCCACCTGGGGTGCGTTTCCCGAAAGCATCGTAAGCCTACGATGATCGTAAAGTCCCTCTTACGACCGTATTAAGATTTGCCGACTGTTTCCCGAAACCATCGTAGTTTAAGAGCATCGTGAAAACACTCGTAGATCTACGAGTGATCCAGAGTTCTCGTTACTGCCTAAGAGCGTCGTAACGCTATGCCTCAGTGGAGTCACCAGCAGGATATGCAGGGGGATTACAATTAAGAATATATTGATCCAACTTACGTTACCATTCTTTATTGTACATTTACTTGTGATGATTCAGATTTTAGCGTGCAAAATAACATTAATTCAATGGACATAATGTTATTAAAACCGGACAAGAATATAGCCTACAAGTTATGAAAGGAGACGTTGCCAGAAACGTTTGCCATTATGTTTATGTAGCCTTTTATTTTTTTTATTTTTTATTTTTTATTAGGCTTATGACGTAAAAACAGAGAAAGGAATACGTGACAATAGTCTGTTCTGCGTCAAAATCTAAGCCTATAGGCTATGTTATTTAAGCCTACACATTTCCTCATTTTCTTTCAACCTCTTTATTCAAACGTCTGCTTAAGTGACACGAAACGTTATTGCACCGTGCTCTCAAAAGTAGGGCCTAGGTTAGCAAAGAACTCGCATAAACGATGTAGGAGTAGCCTAAGCTAGCCGAAGCCAATATAGGCTACATATCTTCCAACAAACATAAAAACAGGGCAACAATCTAATGTTAAATAGGCTAATACAAAAGTATGTATGCGTGTGGTAGGCCTAGGCTAATTGGAATGCTTACATGCAGATGTCAAAGGTTTTCTATTTTCGTATTAATGTATAGATCCGAAGTTCAGACGGTGGCTTAGCTATGACGTGCAGTCACCTGACATCACCATCAAATTAGGGGATATTTCAGAACTTTTATCGTGGACAGCTCCCTTAAGAGCATCGTAAGAGCAGTGCACGCGCGTTCACGCTACGAGCATGTTCGGGAAACAGTCGGCAAATCCTAACGATCAATCTTAAGATGAATCGTAGAAAACCCTCGTAAGAGTGTCTATCCATCGTTATCGGGAAACGCACCCCTGGTCTTTCTCCTTCTCAGCATGAACTTCCTCCTTCTTCTCCACCTCCACATGTTTTCTCATCCTCTCCACCTCTACCTCCACATGTTTTCTCATCCTCTCCACCTCTACCTCCACATTGTTTCTCCTCTTCTCCACCTCCATATCCACATGTTTTCTTATCTTCTCCACCTCCATCTCCACATGGTCTCTCCTCTTCTCTACCTGCATCTCCACATGGCCTTCCTCCCCCATGTCCCCATCAGAGACTTCCACCGCTCCCTCCACCACCGTATCAGTCTGCTCCTCTTTCTCCTTCTTCTCCACCACAGGTTTCTTCTTCACCTCCACGGACTTTCTAGCTTTTTCCAGATCATTGATCCTCAGTTCTCTCAAGAGAAGTTTTCTGTACTCCCTTCTCATCTTCTTCTCACTCCAGCATCTCCTGCGGCCGCTGTCCACACATACTTTTACACCCAGGGCTTCTAGTTCTTGTTTCAGCTCTTCCAAGGTGTAATTTTTCAGTCTCCTTTGTCTTTCCTGGAGGGGTTCCCATGTCTCCCCACTCTCATCCTTGTACACTTCCACAGGAAGGTCATTCTCCTGCTGCACTCGGCAACAGTTGAGAATAGCCCAAAGTCCCATACCCACATACGCAGCAGCAATCACAAATCCTGCTAACCTCAACAACACTTTAGAAAAGAGTGAGCATGAAATCAGACCCACATTCAGTGATCCTCTATGACATCATCATCATTGCTTGGAAGCTTTTATGACACAACTAATAGTGTGATGGCACCTGGTTACGGTAACCAGGTGGGAAAAACAACAAAGAAAAGAACTTTGAGAATGGAATAGAATATAGAACTCCATTGTCTATCCCCCAAAATATCCCCCCCTCTCCCTCTTTGCACTTAAAAATCTTAATCCCATGTAGTCATACTGATAAATCATGCTGAATATTATCGCCACACGGTCTCTACAGAGAGAAAAAAATATCTCTTGGATTGATTTATTGAATTGAAATCCCAACTGATCTCTTTCCAAATGAGTTAACATGTATAATTGGAAGATATAACAGAGTAATCTGTGTATGTTCATGTGGAGTTGCACAAGGATAGAATTATGTGTCCATGCTTCTGCTGAAAACTGAGGAGCAGCACTGAGCCAGTTCTTGTGTTAATCTGCAGCACCAGCTCAGGAGCAGGTTTAGGCCCAGACTACAGCGGGTCCACAACTGCAGCGCTCCTTGTGTGTAAAAATAATTTTAGAAGACTGGTCTAATTTTTTCAAACATACATGCTGCTATCAGGTGTCATGTAGCTACCTCCATTGATTACAGCGCCAGCTAATTGTTGCAGCAGACGCTCTGCGATCGTAACGGTTCAGTTACGTGACCGTTGTAACCTCCTTGTTAGTTGTGTGCTGGCTGCTGCTGCAGTGCTGGCTGCTGTGTGCTCAGTCTGTGAGTATTGTAGCCTGTGAGTGCAGAGCTACGGTCTTATCTGATCATGCCGCTCGTCTAATGGGTTTGACCTCTGAGCAGGGGAGAGGACACTCACTTAATAATACACAAACGCATCAGTTTGATTCACCTGCAATGTTCTTTATGGCCTGGTGGGGAGAAGCACTTAGCCTCCTCCATGTGAACAGGAAGAATTGCCACTGTTCAGAGGGCCTTAGGAGGACACAACAGAACGCAGTGCTGCCTGCCAGATGTAATAATATAATATATAATATAAATATAATATATAATATAATAGTCGTCCCTGCTCTCAGCTCCATCTTTAACCCCCTGCACACAGGCTGGGAGGGTGGAGGACTCACATTTCTTGGCTCACATATCAGCCATAAATTTGAAATGGGACATTGACACCACCCACCTTATCAAAAAGGCAAATCAGAGACTTTATTTCCTAAGACAACTGAAAAATGTTAATGTCGACAAAACTCTTTTGGTGCTCTGCTACAAAGCCATCATTGAAAGCATCATCTCTTCTTCAATCACCGTCTGGTATGGGAGCTCTGACAGTCGCACCAAGAGGATATTAGAGAGAGTTGTCACCAAAGACAAAAAAATCCACCGACATTGTTGTGTGGCTATTAATAAAGTTCCTATTCTATTCTATTGGTTTTAATGTGATTTCATCTCATTTTTGTTCTATCGCATTCTTAGTATGGTACAGTTGTTACCATGTGAGATGGGTTTTTGTGGATAAAGCATATTTCATTTCTAATGTTAATAACATCAGTCAAATTTACCTCCGGCTGTGTGTATCTGTTGCTAAATAAAAATCTGGCAGAAACAAATAGTTATTTTTGACATTTTTATTGATTTGTTTTATTTTAAATATCTTCGTCACTGCTCTCCTGCCACTGGTACCAGAGGTCTGGATTCTCATATTTCCAGTGTTCGCTCCTGGGTGCAGGTCCTCTTCCTCCTCTTCCTCCTCCTCCTCCTCCTCCTCCTCCTCTCACCGGCCACCACAGCTGGCCTTCTCCCCATCCCCTGCTGTCCTGCCTCTGGTACCAGCGCTCTGGACTCTCATGAGAGGCTTCCACCGCTCCCTCCTCCACCACCGTATCAGTCTGCTCCTCTTTCTCCTTCTTCTCCACCACAGGTTCCTTCTTCACCTCCATGGACTTTTTAACTTTTTCCAGATCATTGATCATCAGTTGTCTTATGAGAAGTTTTCTGTACTCCCTTCTCATCTTCTTCTCACTCCAGTATCTCCTGCGGCCCCTGTCGTCACATAGTTTTACACCCAGGGCTTCTAGTTCTAGTTCTAGCGTGCGTGCGTGTGTACGCGCGTGCGCGTGATGGTCAGAAGGATGAAAGGGGTCCTGACATCACTGGCTTCAAAGGTGAGTTAAGTTGTTCACAAACAGTGAGTTCAGTGTGACCTGGAGGATCCTCATTCACAACGACTCCTCTCAGAATAGAAAATCTTCCCACTGGCTCATTTTCTGCTTACAGCTGCCTTTCATGACTCCACCGTGGCATAGTGTTGGTTCTGATGGGTGCCATGTCCTGTGGGGGCGGTGGTGGCGTAGTGGCTAAGGAGCTTGGCTAGCATGCACTAACCTGAAAAGTTGTGGGTTCAATACCCGGCCGGCTCCCACTGGTGTGCCTTGTAACACTTTCTGCTAAATTAATGAATAAATGTAAATGTCTCCATGTGGTTCAGTGTTGGTTCTGATGGTTCCCATGTCACTACATGTCTCAGTGTTGGTTCTGATGGTTCTCATGTCAGCACGTGTCTCAGTGTTGTTTCTGATTGGTCCAATGTCTCCATGTGTCTCAGTGTTGGTTCTGATGGTTCTCATGTCTCCACATGTCTCAGTGTTGGTTCTGATGGTTCTCATGTCTCCACTTGGCTCAGTGTTGGTTCTGATCTGATGGTTCTCATGTCTCCACGTGTCTCAGTGTTGGTTCTGATGGTTCTCTGTCTCTGTTTGGTTTGCTTAAGTGGTGGTGATTGTCAGGTTTCTTATTTTAATCTGAACCTGAAAACCTAAAAAGTGATCGTCAGGTTTGTGATCGTGCGTGTGTGCGTGCGTGCGTGCGTGCGTGTGCAGTTGCTGGGCAAGAGGAGAGGGAAGTGTGTGAAAAAGCCCTGCTGTCTAGAATACACTGTGTGTGTGTGTGTGTGTGTGTGTGTGTGTGTGTGTGTGTGTGTGTGTGTGTGTGTGTGTGTGTGTGTGTGTGTGTGTGTGTGTGTGTGTGTGTGTGTGTGTGTGTGTGAGAAGAAGAGGTGTGTGAAAGGTCAAGCTCTCCAAAACACTATGTGAAAGTGTGCTCGAGTGTGTGTGTGTGTGTTGTGTAGCTACTGGGGAAGCGGACACAAAGTTGGGTGAAAGGCTCTCTAAACCCCACTGTGTGTGTGTGCGTGCGCATATGTGAGTGTGTGAGTGGTTGTGAGAGAGTGTGTGTGTGTGTGTGTGTGTGTGTGTGAGGGAGAGAGTTTAAGTGTCCTCTTCCTCAGTAGCTGTACTCAGATGGGTGAAAGGCTGCCCTAAACACTAGAGAAATGCTGAGGTCTGCCTGATTTGTCTTCGTCCATTGAAATATATTTTTACCACCTTTATCGCTATATGCTGCCCTCCTGAAAGATACGCTTGGATCCAGCAAGCTGCTATGGTTCATTTTTTATTCATTTATGTATTTAGATGTATTTTATCCATCTCTGTTTGAGCCCAATCCAATTGAATCAACTGAGGGACAGAGAGAGAGGGAGAGAGAGAGAGAGAGAGAACCAGGTACAGAGGAGAGGAGTGTAGAGGTGGTGGACCAGGTGAGGAGAGGAGAGGAGAGGAGAGGAGAGGAGAGGAGAGGAGAGGAGAGGAGAGGAGAGGAGAGGAGAAGAAGGAATGGTAGAAAAGATAGCTGAAAGAAAGAAAAGTGGACAATGAGAAGGGGAAGAGCATTTGTATCTGTGTGTGAGAGAGAGAAATCTGGGAGTAGAAGAACAAGAGGGCCTGGGGTCTGGGAGAAAGAGTGAATCTGAGATGGAGAAAGAGACAGAGAAATGGCTGTTCGAAATGGGAAAAACAGCTGCCTTTTCAGATATCTAAGCAAAACAACAAGTGCAGTCCACTCTCCTACTCTCTTTTTCTGCCTTCTAAGATACCTTAGAACTACCCACATAATGGTTGCTTTTGAAGGCAGTAGCTATGTATCGTCTATATGGCCTTTTACCCACAAATTTGGCTGCTGATTGTGTGGAAATGTCAAATTACATTTTTTCACTTAGATTTGTCAAACATTTCACAAGAAATAAACACTGTAGCTGCCTATAGTTACCTCTGGCTGCGCGTTATCTGTTGATTATAAATAATAAAAAACTGACAGAAACAAATAGTTATTTTTGAAATTTTTATTGATTTTTATGTGTGTGTGCTTTGTGTGTGTTTGTCTGTGTGTGTGGTGTAAGTGAGTATGAGGTGTGTGTGCATGTGTGCATTTTTATTTGTTTTTTTTTGTATTTTTATTTTAATCATAGTAGTGATGGTGATAGCAATGTTGCATCCCTCTGTATTGGTCTCTCCATCCCAGCTCTCTCCAGTCTCCTTCCCTGACCCACTCATTTCTCAACCGCTCTCCGTAGAAACCTCCTCTTCCTCCTCTTCCTCCTCCTCTTGCAGGCCACCACATCTGGCCTCCTCTCCTGCTGTCCTGCCACTGGTGCCAGAGCTCTGGATTCTCATATGTCCAGTGTGCAGGTCCTCCTCTTCCCCCTCTTCCTCCTTCTCCTCCTCCTCTTCCTCTTGCAGGCCACCACATCTGGCCTCCTCTCTGTCCCCTGCTGTTCTGGTTCTGGTACCAGTGCTCTGGACTCTCATATGCCCAGTGTCCTCTCCTAGGGGCAGGTCCTTCTCCTCTGTAGGCTCTCCTCTGTCCTGCCTGTGCTTGCTGGATATGGCGATGCTGAGTTTGCCCCTGTCTGAGCCGGTCCTGGTCAGCCTCCATAACCAGTGCTGGGGTGCACTCAGCTGTCTTCTTCTTTACCTTTTTGCCCTTTCCCCTTGTGCCCCTTCTTGTCTTCTTCTTGGTCTTCATCTCCCGAGAGTCATCTGAAGCCACTGTGAAAATCACATTCAAAAGACATGATTCAGCAAAGTTCACACACACATCCTTAGTTGGTTTAAAATCGTAACGTATGAAATACTCACTTTCAGTGGTCCTTTCCTCTGTGGTGCCCATGGCCTCTGTTTGGTCCACCTCATGTAGAGCCACTGTAGAATCTGTTAAGATATATTAAAGTGAAGTTGTTATAATGGAGCTACTCTGTTAATCAGCTCTCATTGTTGATATGTTTGGCTGTTCATATGAAGAGTGTGTGAAGGGTACCATCTGTAAGTGTGATACTAACCTTGAGAGACGGCTAACATCATCTTCATTCCTTCGTTGTCCATCCTCTCCTCCGCTACCTCCACATCATCAATCTCCTTGGCAGCCATGGCAGCCTTTTCTCCTTCCTCCTCCTCCTCCACCTTCAGCTCCACATGGTCTCTCTCTTCCACCACCTTCACCTCCACATGGTCCCTCTCTTCCTCCACCTTCACCTCCACATGGTCCCTCTCTTCCTCCACCTTCAGCTCCACATGGTCTCTCTCTTCCTCCACCAGCAGCTCCACATTGTCTCTCTCCTCCTCCACCTTAAGCTCCACATGGTCTTTCTCCCTCTCATCATGGCCTTCCTGCCCCATGTCCTGCCTGTGGTACCATGTCCTGTCCTGCCTGTGGTACCAGAACTCTGAACTCTCATATGTCCAGTGTGCTCTCCTGGGTGCAGGCCCTCCTCTTCCCCCTCTTCCTCCTTCTCCTCCTCCTCTTCCTCTTGCAGGCCACCACATCTGGCCTCCTCTCTGTCCCCTGCTGTTCTGGTACTGGTACCAGTGCTCTGGACTCTCATATGCCCAGTGTCCTCTCCTAGGCGCAGGTCCTTCTCCTCTGTAGGCTCTCCTCTGTCCTGCCTGTGCCTGCTGGATATGGCTATGCTGAGTTTGCCCCTGTCTGAGCCTGTCCTGGTCAGCCTCCTTAACCAGTGCTGGGGTGCACTCAGCTGTCTTCTTCTTTCCCTTTTTGCCCTTTCCCCTTTTGCCCCTTCTTGTCTTCTTCTTGGTCTTCATCTCCTGAAAGTCATCTGAAGCCACTGTAAAAATCACATTCAAAAGACATGATTCAATAAAATTCACACATCCTTAGTTGGTTTAAAATCGTAACATATGAAATACTCACGTTCAGTGGTCCTTTCCTCTGTGGTGCCCATGGCCTCTGTTTGGTCCACCTCATGTAGAGTCACTGTAGAATCAAAGATATATTAAGGTGAAGTTTTTATAATGGAGCTGCGCTGTTAATCAGCTCTCATTGTTGATATGTTTGGCTGTTCATATGAAGAGTGTGTGAAGGGCACCATCTGTAAGTGTGATACTAACCTTGAGAGACGGCTATCATCATCTTCACTCCTCCGTTGTCCTTCCTCTCCTCCGCTACCTCCACCTCATCAATCTCCTTGGCAGCCATGGCAGCCTTTTCTCCCTCCTCCTCCTTCTCCACCTTCACCTCCACATGATCTCTCTCTTCCTCCACCTCCACCTCCACATGGTCTTTCTCCTTCTCTACCTCCACCTCCACATGGTCTTTCTGCCTCTCATCATGGCCTTCCTGCACCATGTCCTGCCAGTGGTACCAGTGCTCTGGACTCTTATATGCCCAGTGTCCTCTCCTAGGCGCAGGTCCTTCTCCTCTGTAGGCTCTCCTCTGTCCTGCCTGTGCCTGCTGGATATGGCGATGCTGAGTTTGCCCCTGTCTGAGCCTGTCCTGGTCAGCCTCCATAACCAGTGCTGGGGTGCACTCAGCTGTCTTCTTCTTTATCTTTTTGCCCCTTCTTGTCTTCTTCTTGGTCTTCATCTCCTGAGAGTCATCTGAAGCCACTGTGAAAATCACATTGAAAAGACATGATTCAGTAAAGTTCACACAACCTTAGTTGGTTTAAAATCATAGGGCCAGATGTATTAACGTTTTGCGCCCATTTCAGGCGCGTATAAACATGGGGAGGATATGTACAAACAAGCCGCAATGAGGGAAACGCGCAGACTGCCTGCCGTGGGAGCTGAAAATGGCTGTTTTCGCTTTTCCGTGTCATGCATATTAATTCCTGGGCGGATCAGGTGAAAATGGGTGACGCGCAAGTACAGGGGAGGAGAGGTGCTAATAGCGATTGATTAAGTATTCCGGCAGATGTATGAAAACAGCGCACGTCTATTTTGCGTTGAAAAACTTCCGCCTTCTGAAAGCAGGTGTAATCCAGATTGCGGTTAAATGCGTCTATTAGAAAAACTTTTAGAGACAGCTGAATCAATATTCAGAGCATCCGTTTTCTTCATTGTACTATGTCAAAAGCAACCTTAACTTTTGTTTGCCTCTCTAAAATCGTATTTTCTCTTTCACGACATAGCCTACACTTCCCAATCTGTTAGACTAGGCATTAAGTCATATCCCAAGTCTACGTGCAGTAAATAGTTCAAGTATTTTTTAAGTGGATTTGAAGAACTACTAGGCCTACTCAGTCTGTCGCTGCTCGTTGACATCTCTTTGAATCGTGTATGACCGCTAAACTTTGATTATTTTTATTGCTGCAATATTCAACTGCGCTCGTTGTTCAGCTCTGCATGCGCAATTGGCGTGATACAGGGGGCGGGAACGGGCGGCACTGAACGCAATTAACGTAATGTAGTGACAGCTTAGTAAATACCACGCAATATAGCAAAGCACAGCGTTCGCACTCTGCGCATACAAAAACTCGCTATTTGCGCTGTCTTAGTACATCTGGCCCATAATGTATGAAATACTCACATTCAGTGGTCCTTTCCTCTGTGGTGCCCATGGCCTCTGTTTGGTCCACCTCATGTAGAGTCACTGTAGAATCAAAGAGATGTTAAGGTGAAGTTGTTATAATGGAGCTACTCTGTTAATCAGCTCTCATTGTTGATATGTTTGGCTGTTCATATGAAGAGTGTGTGAAGGGTACCATCTGTGAGTGTGATACTAACCTTGAGAGACGGCTAACATCATCTTCACTCCTTCGTTGTCCTTCCTCTCCTCTGCTACCTCCACATCATCAATCTCCTTGGCAGCCATGGCAGCCTTTTCTCCCTCCTCGTCCTTCTCCACCTCCACCTCCACATGGTCTCTCTCCTTCTCCTTCTCTACCTGCACCTCCACCTCCATGTGGTCTCTCGCCTCCACCTGCACCTCCTCATGGTCTTTCTCCTTCTCAGCGTTAACTTCCTCCTTCTTCTCCGCCTCCACCTCCACCTCCACATGGTCTTTCTCCTCCTCCACCTCCAGATGGTCTTTCTCCTCCTCCACCTCCACATGGTCTCTCTCTTTCTCCGCCTCCATCTCCACCTGGTCTTTCTCCTTCTCACCATGAACTTCCTCCTTCTTCTCCACCTCCACATGTTTTCTCATCCTCTCCACCTCTACCTCCACGTGGATTCTCATCCTCTCCACCTCTACCTCCACATGTTTTCTCATCCTCTCCACCTCCATCTGCACATGGTCTCTCCTCTTCTCTACCTCCATATCCACATGATTTCTTATCTTCTCCACCTCCATCTCCACATGATCTCTCCTCTTCTCTACCTGCACCTCCACATGGCCTTCCTCCCCCATGTCCCCATCAGAGACTTCCACCGCTCCCTCCACCACCGTATCAGTCTGCTCCTCTTTCTCCTTCTTCTCCACCACAGGTTTCTTCTTCACCTCCAAGGACTTTCTAGCTTTTTCCAGATCATTGATCCTCAGTTCTCTCAAGAGAAGTTTTCTGTACTCCCTTCTCATCTTCTTCTCACTCCAGCATCTCCTGCGGCTGCTGTCCACACATACTTTTACACCCAGGGCTTCTAGTTCTTGTTTCAGCTCTTCCAAGGTGTAATTTTTCAGTCTCCTTTGTCTTTCCTGGAGGGGTTCCCATGTCTCCCCACTCTCATCCTTGTACACTTCCACAGGAAGGTCATTCTCCTGCTGCACTCGGCAACAGTTGAGAATAGCCCAAAGTCCCATACCCACATACGCAGCAGCAATCACAAATCCTGCTAACCTCAACAATACTTTAGAAAAGAGTGAGCATGAAATCAAACCCACATTCAGTGATCCTCTATGACATCATCATCATTGCTTGGAAGCTTTTATGACACAACTAATAGTGTGATGGCACCTGGTTACGGTAACCAGGTGGGAAAAACAACAAAGAAGAGAACTTTGAGAATGGAATAGAATATAGAACTCCATTGTCTATCTCCCAAAATATCCCCCCCTCTCCCTCTTTGCACTTAAAAATCTTAATCCCATGTAGTCATACTGATAAATCATGCTGAATATTATCGAGATAACTGCCACACGGTCTCTACAGAGAGAAAAAAATATCTCTTGGATTGATTTATTGAATTGAAATCCCAACTGATCTCTTTCCAAATGAGTTAACATGTATAATTGGAAGATATAACAGAGTAATCTGTGTATGTTTATGTGGAGTTGCACAAGGATAGAATTATGTGTCCATGCTTCTGCTGAAAACTGAGGAGCAGCACTGAGCCAGTTCTTGTGTTAATCTGCAGCACCAGCTCAGGAGCAGGTTTAGGCCCAAACTACAGCGGGTCCACAACTGCATCGCTCCTTGTGTGTAAAAATAATTTTAGAAGACTGGTCTAATTTTTTCAAACATACATGCTGCTATCAGGTGTCATGTAGCTACCTCCATTGATTACAGTGCCAGTTAATTGTTGCAGCAGACGCTCTGCGATCGTAACGCTTCAGTTACGTGACCGTTGTAACCTCCTTGCTAGTTGTGTGATGGCTGCTGCAGTGCTGGCTGCTGTGTGCTCAGTCTGTGAGTATTGTAGCCCGTGAGTGCAGAGCTCCGGTCTTATTTGACCATGCCGCTCGTCTAATGGGTTTGACCTCTGAGCAGGGGAGAGGACACTCACTTAATAATACACAAACGCATCAGTTTGATTCACGTGCAATGTTCTTCGTGGCCTGGTGGGGAGAAGCACTTAGCCTCCATGTGAACAGGTAGACTTGCCACTGTTCAGAGGGCCTTAGGAGGACACAACAGAACGCAGTGCTGCCTGCCAGATGTAATAATAAAATATATAATATATAATATAAATGTAATATAATATCGAGGGCTGAGAACCAAAGGGGCGTAAGTGACATTTCACCAACTTTACAGGAGAGCCAAAACAAATCTGAAACTGCTTCTATATGTTCACAGTTAAAGACCTTTGGTTTTTGTTCAATAACTATATATTTATAAATATTTTACTTCTATAATTTTGTCAGCTAAGAGAGCTTATCAAGAGCTTTCAGGTGATAAATATAACTACATTTTGACCAAAACGTCACTTACATTTTTGATTCTCAGCCTCGATATATAATAATAATAAATCTTTTTTTAATTTTTTAAAAAATATATTTTTTGGGGGCTTTTATGCCTTTAATGATAGGATAGTGGAGAGAGACAGGAAGTGAATGGGAGAGAGAGCGTTGGGGTGGGATCCGGAAAGGACCACGGGGCGGGAATCGAACTTGGGTCGCCGGCAGTGATGGGCAGTAGCTTCACTACTTGTAGCGAAGCTACTAGCTTAGTTACATTTCTCAGTAGCTTGGTGGTAGTGTAGCTATTTTCTGAAGCAGATAGCTTTTCAGTAGCTTAGCTGTTTTTTTGACCATGTAGTGCTGTAGCTTTTACAGAAGCTACATTTTCCAGAGCATTTGTGGAGCTCACAAGTTTAATATTGCTTGTGGTAAAAATAAACTGAATGGGTAGGCCTAATTGTACTTTTAAACTTAGCATCAACATTTCAGCCAAGTGGAATGAAACTGGGAGGTGAAGCTTATAGATGCGAAAACCCACCCAACAATGAAGTACTTAGAATATAGAGTTCAGAGCTTAAGTTTATCCTGCAAACGTAAGAAATGGGCAAATCTAATTTGGACCACATATGCACACTCACTCAGTATAGGCCCTACCTTCCTTTCACTACATGGAGCCTGTTTTTCTCAAATTGATTTTGGTTATTGTTTTTGAAATGAACATATGTTATAGCTCACATGTGTACACCAAGATAATTAAGTTACTGTATCTTGTATGCTGAATTATGTTGGCTGGGTCATTGCTATATCACTGACATGTCATGAAGAAGTTCACTTTATTGGTTTATGTTCATTGTTTTGTAAATTACAAAGTAGCTTCTGATGTAGTAAGCTACTTTTGTGAAATTTATGTAACTTAGCTTGCTACATTTTGTCTTTAGGTAGCTTTTGTGTAGCTAAGCTTCATTTAATACAGAGTAGCTGGTAGCTTAGCTCACTACATTTTCTAAGTAGCTTGCCCATCACTGGTCGCCGGCATGCGGTGCAGGGGCATCAGCCAGTTGCGCCACTGCTGGGGCCACTCAGCTCCATCTTTAACCCCCTGCACACAGGCTGGGAGGGTGGAGGACTCACATTTCTTGGCTCACATATCAGCCCTAATTTGAAATGGGACATTGACACCACCCACCTTATCAAAAAGGCAAATCAGAGACTTTATTTCCTAAGACAACTGAAAAAAGTTTAATGTAGACAAAACTCTTTTGGTGCTCTGCTACAAAGCCATCATTGAAAGCATCATCTCTTCTTCAATCACCGTCTGGTATGGGAGCTCTGACAGTCGCACCAAGAGGATATTAGAGAGAGTTGTCACCAAAGACAAAAAAAATCCACCGACATTGGCCGGGTTTCCCAGATTCGTTAAGAAGCTCTTAAATGCTAAGAACTTCTTTGGAGCGCTCTTAGAACGTTCTTAGAGCGCTCCTAAGAAGTTCTTAGCACTTAAGAGCTTCTTAACGAATCTTGGAAACCCGGTCAATGTTGTGTGGCTATTAATAAAGTTCCTATTCTATTCTATTGGTTTCAATGTGATTTCGTCTCAGTTTTGTTCTATCGCATTCTTAGTATGGTACAGTTGTTACCATGTGAGATGGGTTTTTGTGGATAAAGCATATTTCATTTCTAATGTTAATAACATCAGTCAAATTTACCCCCGGCTGTGTGTATCTGTTGCTAAATAAAAATCTGGCATAAACAAATAGTTATTTTTGACATTTTTATTGAGTTATTTTATTTTAAATATCTTCGTCACTGCTCTCCTGCCACTGGTACCAGAGGTCTGGATTCTCATATTTCCAGTGTTCTCTCCTGGGTGCAGGTCCTCTTCCTTCTCCTCCTCCTCCTCCTCCTCCTCCTCTCACCGGCCACCACAGCTGGCCTTCTCTCCATCCCCTGCTGTCCTGCCTCTGGTACCAGCGCTCTGGACTCTCATGAGAGACTTCCACCGCTCCCTCCTCCACCACCGTATCAGTCTGCTCCTCTTTCTCCTTCTTCTCCACGACAGCTTCCTTCTTCACCTCCATGGACTTTTTAATTTTTTCCAGATCATTGATCATCAGTTGTCTTATGAGAAGTTTTCTGTACTCCCTTCTCATCTTCTTCTCACTCCAGTATCTCCTGCGGCCCCTGTTGTCACATAGTTTTACACCCAGGGCTTCTAGTTCTAGTTCTAGCTTGTGTGCGTGTGTGCGCGTGTGCGTGTGATGGTCAGAAGGATGAAAGGGGTCCTCACATCACTGGCTTCAAAGCTGAGTTGAGTTGTTCACAAACAGTGAGTTCAGTTTGACCTGGAGGATCCTCATTCACAACGACTCCTCTCAGAATAGAAAATCTTCCCACTGGCTCATTTTCTGCTTACAGCTGCCTTTCATGACTCCACCGTGGCATAGTGTTGGTTCTGATGGGTGCCATGTCCTGTGAGGGCGGTGGTGGCGTAGTGGCTAAGGAGCTTGGCTAGCATGCACTAGCCTGAAAAGTTGTGGGTTCAATACCCGGCCGGCTCCCACTGGTGTGCCTTGTAACACTTTCTGCTAAATTAATGAATAAATGTAAATGTCTCCATGTGGTTCAGTGTTGGTTCTGATGGTTCCCATGTCACTACATGTCTCAGTGTTGGTTCTGATGGTTCTCATGTCAGCACGTGTCTCAGTGTTGTTTCTGATTGGTCCAATGTCTCCATGTGTCTCAGTGTTGGTTCTGATGGTTCTCATGTCTCCACATGTCTCAGTGTTGGTTCTGATGGTTCTCATGTCTCCACTTGGCTCAGTGTTGGTTCTGATCTGATGGTTCTCATGTCTCCACGTGTCTCAGTGTTGGTTCTGATGGTTCTCTGTGTCTGTTTGGTTTGCTTAAGTGGTGGTGATTGTCAGGTTTCTTATTTTAATCTGAACCTGAAAACCTAAAAAGTGATCGTCAGGTTTGTGATCGTGCGTGTGTGCGTGCGTGCGTGCGTGCGTGTGCAGTTGCTGGGCAAGAGGAGAGGGAAGTGTGTGAAAAAGTCCTGCTGTCTAGAATACACTGTGTGTGTGTGTGTGTGTGTGTGTGTATGTGTGTATGTGTGTATGTGTATGTGTATGTGTGTGTGTGTGTGTGTATGTGTGTATGTGTGTATGTGTGTATGTGTGTATGTGTGTACGTGTGTACGTGTGTACGTGTGTACGTGTGTATGTGTGTGTGTGTGTGTGTGTGTGTGTGTGTGTGTGTGTGTGTGTGTGTGTGTGTGTGTGTGTGTGTGTGTGTGTGTGTGTGTGAGAAGAAGAGGTGTGTGAAAGGTCAAGCTCTCCAAAACACTATGTGAAAGTGTGCTCGAGTGTGTGTGTGTGTGTGTTGTGTAGCTACTGGGGAAGCGGACACAAAGTTGGGTGAAAGGCTCTCTAAACCCCACTGTGTGTGTGTGCGTGCGCATATGTGAGTGTGTGAGTGGTTGTGAGAGAGTGTGTGTGTGTGTGTGTGTGTGAGAGAGAGAGTTTATGTGTCCTCTTCCTCAGTAGCTGTACTCAGATGGGTGAAAGGCTGCCCTAAACACTAGAGAAATGCTGAGGTCTGCCTGATTTGTCTTCGTCCATTGAAATATATTTTTACCACCTTTATCGCTATATGCTGCCCTCCTGAAAGATACGCTTGGATCCAGCAAGCTGCTATGGTTCATTTTTTATTCATTTATGTATTTAGATGACACTTTTATCCATCTCTGTTTGAGCCCAATCCAATTGAATCAACTGAGGGACAGAGAGAGAGGGAGAGAGAAAGAGAGAGAGAGAGAACCAGGTACAGAGGAGAGGAGTGTAGAGGTGGTGGACCAGGTGAGGAGAGGAGAGGAGAGGAGAGGAGAGGAGAGGAGAGGAGAGGAGAGGAGAGGAGAGGAGAGGAGAGGAGAGGAGAGGAGAGGAGAAGAAGGAATGGTAGAAAAGATAGCTGAAAGAAAGAAAAGTGGACAATGGGAAGGGGAAGAGCATTTGTATCTGTGTGTGTGAGAGAGAAATCTGGGAGTAGAAGAACAAGAGGGCCTGGGGTCTGGGAGAAAGAGTGAATCTGAGATGGAGAAAGAGACAGAGAAATGGCTGTTCGAAATGGGAAAAACAGCTGCCTTTTCAGATATCTAAGCAAAGCAACAAGTGCAGTCCACTCTCCTACTCTCTTTTTCTGCCTTCTAAGATACCTTAGAACTACCCACATAATGGTTGCTTTTGAAGGCAGTAGCTATGTATCGTCTATATGGCCTTTTACCCACAAATTTGGCTGCTGATTGTGTGGAAATGTCAAATTACATTTTTTCACTTAGATTTGTCAAACATTTCACAAGAAATAAACACTGTAGCTGCCTATAGTTACCTCTGGCTGCGCGTTATCTGTTGATGATAAATAATAAAAAACTGACAGAAACAAATAGTTATTTTTGAAATTTTTATTGATTTTTTTATGTGTGTGTGCTTTGTGTGTGTTTGTGTGTGTGGTGTAAGTGAGTATGAGGTGTGTGTGCATGTGTGCATTTTTATTTGTTTTTTTTTGTATTTTTATTTTAATCATAGTAGTGATGGTGATAGCAATGTTGCATCCCTCTGTATTGGTCTCTCCATCCCAGCTCTCTCCAGTCTCCTTCCCTGACCCACTCATTTCTCAACCGCTCTCCGTAGAAACCTCCTCTTCCTCCTCTTCCTCCTCCTCTTGCAGGCCACCACATCTGGCCTCCTCTCCTGCTGTCCTGCCACTGGTGCCAGAGCTCTGGATTCTCATATGTCCAGTGTGCAGGTCCTCCTCTTCCCCCTCTTCCTCCTTCTCCTCCTCCTCTTCCTCTTGCAGGCCACCACATCTGGCCTCCTCTCTGTCCCCTGCTGTTCTGGTACTGGTACCAGTGCTCTGGACTCTCATATGCCCAGTGTGCTCTCCTAGGCGCAGGTCCTTCTCCTCTGTAGGCTCTCCTCTGTCCTGCCTGTGCCTGCTGGATATGGCGATGCTGAGTTTGCCCCTGTCTGAGCCTGTCCTGGTCAGCCTCCATAACCAGTGCTGGGGTGCATTCAGCTGTCTTCTTCTTTACCTTTTTGCCCTTTCCCCTTGTGCCCCTTCTTGTCTTCTTCTTGGTCTTCATCTCCTGAGAGTCATCTGAAGCCACTGTGAAAATCACATTCAAAAGACATGATTCAGCAAAGTTCACACACATCCTTAGTTGGTTTAAAATCGTAATGTATGAAATACTCACATTCAGTGGTCCTTTCCTCTGTGGTGCCTATGGCCTCTGTTTGGTCCACCTCATGTAGAGCCACTGTAGAATCTGTTAAGATATATTAAAGTGAAGTTGTTATAATGGAGCTACTCTGTTAATCAGCTCTCATCGTTGATATGTTTGGCTGTTCATATGAAGAGTGTGTGAAGGGTACCATCTGTAAGTGTGATACTAACCTTGAGAGACGGCTAACATCATCCTCATTCCTTCGTTGTCCATCCTCTCCTCCGCTACCTCCACATCATCAATCTCCTTGGCAGCCATGGCAGCCTTTTCTCCTTCCTCCTCCTCCTCCACCTTCAGCTCCACATGGTCTCTCTCTTCCACCACCTTCACCTCCACATGGTCTCTCTCTTCCACCACCTTCACCTCCACATGGTCCCTCTCTTCCTCCACCTTCAGCTCCACATGGTCTCTCTCCTCCACCTTCAGCTCCACATGGTCTTTCTCCCTCTCATCATGGCCTTCCTGCCCCATGTCCTGCCTGTGGTACCATGTCCTGTCCTGCCTGTGGTACCAGAACTCTGAACTCTCATGTGTCCAGTGTGCTCTCCTGGGTGCAGGCCCTCCTCTTCCCCCTCTTCCTCCTTCTCCTCCTCCTCTTCCTCTTGCAGGCCACCACATCTGGCCTCCTCTCTGTCCCCTGCGGTTCTGGTACTGGTACCAGTGCTCTGGACTCTCATATGTCCAGTGTGCTCTCCTAGGCGCAGGTCCTTCTCCTCTGTAGGCTCTCCTCTGTCCTGCCTGTGCCTGCTGGATATGGCGATGCTGAGTTTGCCCCTGTCTGAGCCGGTCCTGGTCAGCCTCCATAACCAGTGCTGGGGTGCACTCAGCTGTCTTCTTCTTTCCCTTTTTGCCCTTTCCCCTTTTGCCCCTTCTTGTCTTCTTCTTGGTCTTCATCTCCTGAAAGTCATCTGAAGCCACTGTAAAAATCACATTCAAAAGACATGATTCAATAAAATTCACACATCCTTAGTTGGTTTAAAATCGTAACGTATGAAATACTCACGTTCAGTGGTCCTTTCCTCTGTGGTGCCCATGGCCTCTGTTTGGTCCACCTCATGTAGAGTCACTGTAGAATCAAAGATATATTAAGGTGAAGTTGTTATAATGGAGCTGCGCTGTTAATCAGCTCTCATTGTTCATATGTTTGGCTGTTCATATGAAGAGTGTGTGAAGGGCACCATCTGTAAGTGTGATACTAACCTTGAGAGACGGCTATCATCATCTTCACTCCTTCGTTGTCCTTCCTCTCCTCTGCTACCTCCACATTATCAATCTCCTTGGCAGCCATGGCAGCCTTTTCTCCCTCCTCCTCCTTCTCCACCTTCACCTCCACATGATCTCTCTCTTCCTCCACCTCCACCTCCACATGGTCTTTCTCCTTCTCTACCTCCACCTCCACATGGTCTTTCTGCCTCTCATCATGGCTTTCCTGCACCATGTCCTGCCAGTGGTACCAGTTCTCTGGACTCTCATATGCCCAGTGTCCTCTCCTAGGCGCAGGTCCTTCTCCTCTGTAGGCTCTCCTCTGTCCTGCCTGTGCCTGCTGGATATGGCGATGCTGAGTTTGCCCCTGTCTGAGCCGGTCCTGGTCAGCCTCCATAACCAGTGCTGGGGTGCATTCAGCTGTCTTCTTCTTTATCTTTTTGCCCCTTCTTGTCTTCTTCTTGGTCTTCATCTCCTGAGAGTCATCTGAAGCCACTGTGAAAATCACATTGAAAAGACATGATTCAGTAAAGTTCACACAACCTTAGTTGGTTTAAAATCATAGGGCCAGATGTATTAACGTTTTGCGCCCATTTCAGGCGCGTATAAACATGGGGAGGATATGTACAAACAAGCCGCAATGAGGGAAACGCGCAGACTGCCTGCCGTGGGAGCTGAAAATGGCTGTTTGCGCTTTTCCGTGTCATGCATATTAATTCCTGGGCGGATCAGGTGAAAATGGGTGACGCGCAAGTACAGGGGAGGAGAGATGCTAATAGCGATTGATTAAGTATTCCGCCAGATGTATGAAAACAGCGCACGTCTATTTTGCGTTGAAAAACTTCCGCCTTCTGAAAGCAGGTGTAATCCAGATTGCGGTTAAATGCGTCTGTTAGAAAAACTTTTAGAGACAGCTGAATCAATATTTAGAGCATCCGTTTTCTTCATTGTACTATGTCAAAAGCAACCTTAACTTTTGTTTGCCTCTCTAAAATCGTATTTTCTCTTTCACAACATAGCCTACACTTCCCAATCTGTTAGACTAGGCATTAAGTCATATCCCAAGTCTACGTGCAGTAAATAGTTCAAGTATTTTTTAAGTGGATTTGAAGAACTACTAGGCCTACTCAGTCTGTCGCTGCTCGTTGACATCTCTTTGAATCGTGTATGACCGCTAAACTTTGATTATTTTTATTGCTGCAATATTCAACTGCGCTCGTTGTTCAGCTCTGCATGCGCAATTGGCGTGATACAGGGGGCGGGAACGGGCGGCACTGAACGCAATTAACGTAATGTAGTGACAGCTTAGTAAATACCACGCAATATAGCAAAGCACAGCGTTCGCACTCTGCGCATACAAAAACTCGCTATTTGCGCTGTCTTAGTACATCTGGCCCATAATGTATGAAATACTCACATTCAGTGGTCCTTTCCTCTGTGGTGCCCATGGCCTCTGTTTGGTCCACCTCATGTAGAGTCACTGTAGAATCAAAGAGATGTTAAGGTGAAGTTGTTATAATGGAGCTACTCTGTTAATCAGCTCTCATTGTTGATATGTTTGGCTGTTCATATGAAGAGTGTGTAAAGGGTACCATCTGTGAGTGTGATACTAACCTTGAGAGACGGCTAACATCATCTTCACTCCTTCGTTGTCCTTCCTCTCCTCTGCTACCTCCACATCATCAATCTCCTTGGCAGCCATGGCAGCCTTTTCTCCCTCCTCGTCCTTCTCCACCTTCACCTCCACATGGTCTCTCTCCTTCTCCTTCTCTACCTGCACCTCCACCTCCATGTGGTCTCTCGCCTCCACCTGCACCTCCTCATGGTCTTTCTCCTTCTCAGCGTTAACTTCCTCCTTCTTCTCCGCCTCCACCTCCACATGGTCTTTCTCCTCCTCCACCTCCACATGGTCTCTATCTTTCTCCACCTCCACCTCCACATGGTCTTTCTCCTCCTCCACCTCCACATGGTCTCTATCTTTCTCCACCTCCATCTCCACCTGGTCTTTCTCCTTCTCAGCATGAACTTCCTCCTTCTTCTCCACCTCCACATGTTTTCTCATCCTCTCCACCTCTACCTCCACGTGGATTCTCATCCTCTCCACCTCTACCTCCACATGTTTTCTCATCCTCTCCACCTCTACCTCCACATTGTTTCTCCTCTTCTCCACCTCCATATCCACATGTTTTCTTATATTCTCAACCTCCATCTCCACATGGTCTCTCCTCTTCTCTACCTGCACTTCCACATGGCCTTCCTCCCCCATGTCCCCATCAGAGACTTCCACCGCTCCCTCCACCACCGTATCAGTCTGCTCCTCTTTCTCCTTCTTCTCCACCACAGGTTTCTTCTTCACCTCCAAGGACTTTCTAGCTTTTTCCAGATCATTGATCCTCAGTTCTCTCAAGAGAAGTTTTCTGTACTCCCTTCTCATCTTCTTCTCACTCCAGCATCTCCTGCGGCCGCTGTCCACACATACTTTTACACCCAGGGCTTCTAGTTCTTGTTTCAGCTCTTCCAAGGTGTAATTTTTCAGTCTCCTTTGTCTTTCCTGGAGGGGTTCCCATGTCTCCCCACTCTCATCCTTGTACACTTCCACAGGAAGGTCATTCTCCTGCTGCACTCGGCAACAGTTGAGAATAGCCCAAAGTCCCATACCCACATACGCAGCAGCAATCACAAATCCTGCTAACCTCAACAACACTTCAGAAAAGAGTGAGCATGAAATCAGACCCACATTCAGTGATCCTCTATGACATCATCATCATTGCTTGGAAGCTTTTATGACACAACTAATAGTGTGATGGCACCTGGTTACGGTAACCAGGTGGGAAAAACAACAAAGAAAAGAACTTTGAGAATGGAATAGAATATAGAACTCCATTGTCTATCCCCCAAAATATCCCCCCCTCTCCCTCTTTGCACTTAAAAATCTTAATCCCATGTAGTCATACTGATAAATCATGCTGAATATTATCGAGATAACTGCCACACGGTCTCTACAGAGAGAAAAAAATATCTCTTGGATTGATTTATTGAATTGAAATCCCAACTGATCTCTTTCCAAATGAGTTAACATTTATAATTGGAAGATATAACAGAGTAATCTGTGTATGTTCATGTGGAGTTGCACAAGGATAGAATTATGTGTCCATGCTTCTGCTGAAAACTGAGGAGCAGCACTGAGCCAGTTCTTGTGTTAATCTGCAGCACCAGCTCAGGAGCAGGTTTAGGCCCAGACTATCAGGTGTCATGTAGCTACCTCCATTGATTACAGTGCCAGCTAATTGTTGCAGCAGACGCTCTGCGATCGTAACGCTTCAGTTACGTGACCGTTGTAACCTCCTTGTTAGTTGTGTGCTGGCTGCTGCTACAGTGCTGGCTGCTGTGTGCTCAGTCTGTGAGTATTGTAGCCCGTGAGTGCAGAGCTACGGTCTTATCTGACCATGCCGCTCGTCTAATGGGTTTGACCTCTGAGCAGGGGAGAGGACACTCACTTAATAATACACAAACGCATCAGTTTGATTCACCTGCAATGTTCTTTATGGCCTGGTGGGGACTGGGAGAAGCACTTAGCCTCCTCCATGTGAACAGGAAGAATTGCCACTGTTCAGAGGGCCTTAGGAGGACACAACAGAACGCAGTGCTGCCTGCCAGATGTAATAATAAAATATATAATATATAATATATAATATGAATATAATATAATATCGAGGGCTGAGAACCAAAGGGGCATAAGTGACATTTCACCAACTTTACAGGAGAGCCAAAACAAATCTAACTGCTTCTATATGTTCACAGTTAAAGACCTTTTGGTTTTTGTTCAATAACTATATATTTATAAATATTTTAATTCTATAATTTTGTCATCTAAGAGACCTCATCAAGAGCTTTCAGGTGATAAATATAACTAAATTTTGCCCACAGGCTGGGAGGGTGGAAGACTCACATTTCTTGGCTCACATATCAGACATAAATTTGAAATGGGACATTGACACCACCCACCTTATCAAAAAGGCAAATCAGAGACTTTATTTCCTACGACAACTGAAAAATGTTTCATGTCGACAAAACTCTTTTGGTGCTCTGCTAGAAAGCCATCATTGAAAGCATCATCTCTTCTTCAATCACCGTCTGGTATGGGAGCTCTGACAGTCGCACCAAGAGGATATTAGAGAGAGTTGTCACCAAAGACAAAAAAATCCACCGACATTGTTGTGTGGGTATTAGTAAAGTTCCTATTCTATTCTATTGGTTTTAATGTGATTTCGTCTCAGTTTTGTTCTATCACAGTCTTAGGATGGTACAGTTGTTACCATGTGAGATGGGTTTTTGTGGATAAAGCATATTTCATTTCTAATGTTAATAACATCAGTCAAATTTACCTCCGGCTGTGTGTATCTGTTGCTAAATAGAAATCTGGCAGAAACTAATAGTTATTTTTGACATTTCTATCGATTTGTTTTATTTTAAATATCTTCGTCACTGCTCTCCTGCCACTGGTACCAGAGGTCTGGATTCTCATATTTCCAGTGTTCGCTCCTGGGTGCAGGTCCTCTTCCTCCTCTTCCTCCTCCTCCTCCTCCTCCTCCTCCTCCTCCTCTCACCGGCCACCACAGCTGGCCTTCTCTCCATCCCCTGCTGTCCTGCCTCTGGTACCAGCGCTCTGGACTCTCATGAGAGGCTTCCACCGCTCCCTCCTCCACCACCATATCAGCCTGCTCCTCTTTCTCCTTCTTCTCCACCACAGGTTCCTTCTTCACCTCCATGGACTTTTTAACTTTTTCCAGATCATTGATCATCAGTTGTCTTATGAGAAGTTTTCTGTACTCCCTTCTCATCTTCTTCTCACTCCAGTATCTCCTGCGGCCCCTGTCGTCACATAGTTTTACACCCAGGGCTTCTAGTTCTAGTTCTAGCGTGCGTGCGTGCGTGTGTGCGCGCGTGCGCGTGATGGTCAGATGGATGAAAGGGGTCCTCACATGACTGGCTTCAAAGCTGAGTTGAGTTGTTCACAAACAGTGAGTTCAGTTTGACATGGAGGATCCTCATTCACAACGACTCCTCTCAGAATAGAAAATCTTCCCACTGGCTCATTTTCTGCTTACAGCTGCCTTTCATGACTCCACCGTGGCATAGTGTTGGTTCTGATGATGGGTGCCATGTCCTGTGGGGGCGGTGGTGGCGTAGTGGCTAAGGAGCTTGGCTAGCATGCACTAGCCTGAAAAGTTGTGGGTTCAATACCCGGCCGGCTCCCACTGGTGTGCCTTGTAACACTTTCTGCTAAATTAATGAATAAATGTAATTGTCTCCATGTGGTTCAGTGTTGGTTCTGATGGTTCCCATGTCACTACATGTCTCAGTTGGTTCTGATGGTTCTCATGTCTCCACGTGTCTCAGTGTTGGTTCTGATGGTTCTCTGTCTCTGTTTGGTTTGCTTAAGTGGTGGTGATTGTCAGGTTTCTTATTTTAATCTGAACCTGAAAACCTAAAAAGTGATCGTCAGGTTTGTGATCGTGCGTGTGTGCGTGTGTGCGTGCGTGCGTGCGTGCGTGCGTGTGCAGTTGCTGGGCAAGAGGAGAGGGAAGTGTGTGAAAAAGCCCTGCTGTCTAGAATACACTGTGTGTGTGTGTGTGTGTTTGTGTGTGTGTGTTGTGTGTGTGTGTGTGTGTGTGTGTGTGTGTGTGTGTGTGTGTGTGTGTGTGTGTGTGTGTGTGTGTGTGTGTGTGTGTGTGTGTGTGTGTGTGTGTGTGTGTGTGTGTGTGTGTGTGTAAGGTCAAGCTCTCCAAAACACTATGTGAAAGTGTGCTCGAGTGTGTGTCTGTGTGTTGTGTAGCTACTGGGGAAGCGGACACAAAGTTGGGTGAAAGGCTCTCTAAACCCCACTGTGTGTGTGTGCGTGCGCATATGTGAGTGTGTGAGTGGTTGTGAGAGAGTGTGTGTGTGTGTGTGTGTGTGTGTGTGTGAGGGAGAGAGTTTAAGTGTCCTCTTCCTCAGTAGCTGTACTCAGATGGGTGAAAGGCTGAAGGCCTAAACACTAGAGAAATGCTGAGGTCTGCCTGATTTGTCTTCGTCCATTGAAATATATTTTTACCACCTTTATCGCTATATGCTGCCCTCCTGAAAGATACGCTTGGATCCAGCAAGCTGCTATGGTTCATTTTTTATTCATTTATGTACTTAGATGACACTTTTATCCATCTCCGTTTGAGCCCAATCCAATTGAATCAACTGAGGGATGGAGAGAGGGGGAGAGAGAAAGAGAGAGAGAGATAGAGAGAGAGAGGGAGAACCAGGTGGAGAGGAGAAGAGTGTAGAGCTGGTGGACCAGGAGAGGAGAGGGAGAGGAGAGGGAGAGGAGAGGGAGAGGAGAGGGAGAGGAGAGGGGAGAGGAGAGGAGAGGAGAGGAGAGGGGAGAGGAGAGGAGAGGAGAGGGGAGAGGAGAGGAGAGGAGAGGAGAGGAGAGGAGAGGAGAGGAGAGGAGAGGAGAGGAGAGGAGTGTACAGGTAGTGAACCAGGTGAGGAGAGGAGGAGAAGAAGGAATGGTAGAAAAGATAGCTGAAAGAAAGAAAAGTGGACATTGGACAATGAGAAGGGGAAGAGCATTTGTATCTGTGTGTGTGTGAGAGAGATAAATCTGGGAGTAGAAGAACAAGAGGGCCTGGGGTCTGGGAGAAAGAGTGAATCTGAGATGGAGAAAGAGACAGAGAAATGGCTGTTCGAAATGGGAAAAACAGCTGCCTTTTCAGATATCTAAGCAAAGCAACAAGTGCAGTCTACTCTCCTACTCTCTTTTTCTGCCTTCTAAGATACCTTAGAACTACCCACATAATGGTTGCTTTTGAAGGCAGTAGCTATGTATCGTCTATATGGCCTTTTACCCACAAATTTGGCTGCTGATTGTGTGGAAATGTCAAATTACATTTTTTCACTTAGATTTGTCAAACATTTCACAAGAAATAAACACTGTAGCTGCCTATAGTTACCTCTGGCTGCGCGTTATCTGTTGATGATAAATAATAAAAAACTGACAGAAACAAATAGTTATTTTTGAAATTTTTATTGATTCTTTTATGTGTGTGTGCTTTGTGTGTGTTTGTCTGTGTGTGTGGTGTAAGTGAGTATGAGGTGTGTGTGCATGTGTGCATTTTTATTTGGTTTTTTTTTGTATTTTTATTTTAATCATAGTAGTGATGGTGATAGCAATGTTGCATCCCTCTGTATTGGTCTCTCCATCCCAGCTCTCTCCAGTCTCCTTCCCTGACCCACTCATTTCTCAACCGCTCTCCGTAGAAACCTCCTCTTCCTCCTCTTCCTCCTCCTCTTGCAGGCCACCACATCTGGCCTCCTCTCCTGCTGTCCTGCCACTGGTGCCAGAGCTCTGGATTCTCATATGTCCAGTGTGCAGGTCCTCCTCTTCCCCCTCTTCCTCCTTCTCCTCCTCCTCTTCCTCTTGCAGGCCACCACATCTGGCCTCCTCTCTGTCCCCTGCTGTTCTGGTTCTGGTACCAGTGCTCTGGACTCTCATATGCCCAGTGTGCTCTCCTAGGCGCATGTCCTCCTCCTCTGTTGGCTCTCCTCTGTCCTGCCTGTGCCTGCTGGATATGGCTATGATGAGTTTGCCCCTGTCTGAGCCGGTCCTGGTCA
Organism: Sardina pilchardus; assembly: GCF_963854185.1. NCBI lineage: Eukaryota > Metazoa > Chordata > Actinopteri > Clupeiformes > Clupeidae > Sardina > Sardina pilchardus. The sequence continues at coordinate 25,255,785 of NC_085013.1, forward strand.
GCCTCCATAACCAGTGCTGGGGTGCACTCAGCTGTCTTCTTCTTTATCTTTTTGCCCTTTCCCCTTGTGCCCCTTCTTGTCTTCTTCTTGGTCTTCATCTCCTGAGAGTCATCTGAAGCCACTGTGAAAATCACATTCAAAAGACATGATTCAGCAAAGTTCACACACATCCTTAGTTGGTTTAAAATCGTAATGTATGAAATACTCACATTCAGTGGTCCTTTCCTCTGTGGTGCCTATGGCCTCTGTTTGGTCCACCTCATGTAGAGCCACTGTAGAATCTGTTAAGATATTAAAGTGAAGTTGTTATAATGGAGCTACTCTGTTAATCAGCTCTCATCGTTGATATGTTTGGCTGTTCATATGAAGAGTGTGTGAAGGGTACCATCTGTAAGTGTGATACTAACCTTGAGAGACGGCTAACATCATCTTCATTCCTTCGTTGTCCATCCTCTCCTCCGCTACCTCCACATCATCAATCTCCTTGGCAGCCATGGCAGCCTTTTCTCCTTCCTCCTCCTCCTCCACCTTCAGCTCCACATGGTCTCTCTCTTCTACCACCTTCACCTCCACATGGTCTCTCTCTTCCACCACCTTCACCTCCACATGGTCCCTCTCTTCCTCCACCTTCAGCTCCACATGGTCTCTCTCCTCCACCTTCAGCTCCACATGGTCTTTCTCCCTCTCATCATGGCCTTCCTGCCCCATGTCCTGCCTGTGGTACCATGTCCTGTCCTGCCTGTGGTACCAGAACTCTGAACTCTCATATGTCCAGTGTGCTCTCCTGGGTGCAGGCCCTCCTCTTCCCCCTCTTCCTCCTTCTCCTCCTCCTCTTCCTCTTGCAGGCCACCACATCTGGCCTCCTCTCTGTCCCCTGCGGTTCTGGTACTGGTACCAGTGCTCTGGACTCTCATATGCCCAGTGTGCTCTCCTAGGCGCAGGTCCTTCTCCTCTGTAGGCTCTCCTCTGTCCTGCCTGTGCCTGCTGGATATGGCTATGCTGAGTTTGCCCCTGTCTGAGCCTGTCCTGGTCAGCCTCCATAACCAGTGCTGGGGTGCACTCAGCTGTCTTCTTCTTTCCCTTTTTGCCCTTTCCCCTTTTGCCCCTTCTTGTCTTCTTCTTGGTCTTCATCTCCTGAAAGTCATCTGAAGCCACTGTAAAAATCACATTCAAAAGACATGATTCAATAAAATTCACACATCCTTAGTTGGTTTAAAATCGTAACGTATGAAATACTCACGTTCAGTGGTCCTTTCCTCTGTGGTGCCCATGGCCTCTGTTTGGTCCACCTCATGTAGAGTCACTGTAGAATCAAAGATATATTAAGGTGAAGTTGTTATAATGGAGCTGCGCTGTTAATCAGCTCTCATTGTTGATATGTTTGGCTGTTCATATGAAGAGTGTGTGAAGGGAACCATCTGTAAGTGTGATACTAACCTTGAGAGACGGTTATCATCATCTTCACTCCTCCGTTGTCCTTCCTCTCCTCCGCTACCTCCACATCATCAATCTCCTTGGCAGCCATGGCAGCCTTTTCTCCCTCCTCCTCCTTCTCCACCTTCACCTCCACATGATCTCTCTCTTCCTCCACCTCCACCTCCACATGGTCTTTCTCCTTCTCTACCTCCACCTCCACATGGTCTTTCTGCCTCTCATCATGGCCTTCCTGCACCATGTCCTGCCAGTGGTACCAGTGCTCTGGACTCTTATATGCCCAGTGTCCTCTCCTAGGCGCAGGTCCTCTTCCTCTGTAGGCTCTCCTCTGTCCTGCCTGTGCCTGCTGGATATGGCGATGCTGAGTTTGCCCCTGTCTGAGCCTGTCCTGGTCAGCCTCCATAACCAGTGCTGGGGTGCATTCAGCTGTCTTCTTCTTTATCTTTTTGCCCCTTCTTGTCTTCTTCTTGGTCTTCATCTCCTGAGAGTCATCTGAAGCCACTGTGAAAATCACATTGAAAAGACATGATTCAGTAAAGTTCACACAACCTTAGTTGGTTTAAAATCATAGGGCCAGATGTATTAACGTTTTGCGTTTTCAGGCGCGTATAAACATGGGGAGGATATGTACAAACAAGCCGCAATGAGGGAAACGCGCAGACTGCCTGCCGTGGGAGCTGAAAATGGCTGTTTTCGCTTTTCCGTGTCATGCATATTAATTCCTGGGCGGATCAGGTGAAAATGGGTGACGCGCAAGTACAGGGGAGGAGAGGTGCTAATAGCGATTGATTAAGTATTCCGCCAGATGTATGAAAACAGCGCACGTCTATTTTGCGTTGAAAAACTTCCGCCTTCTGAAAGCAGGTGTAATCCAGATTGCGGTTAAATGCGTCTATTAGAAAAACTTTTAGAGACAGCTGAATCAATATTCAGATTATCCGTTTTCTTCATTGTACTATGTCAAAAGCAACCTTAACTTTGGTTTGCCTCTCTAAAATCGTATTTTCTCTTTCACGACATAGCCTACACTTCCCAATCTGTTAGACTAGGCATTAAGTCATATCCCAAGTCTACGTGCAGTAAATAGTTCAAGTATTTTTTAAGTGGATTTGAAGAACTACTAGGCCTACTCAGTCTGTCGCTGCTCGTTGACATCTCTTTGAATCGTGTATGACCGCTAAACTTTGATTATTTTTATTGCTGCAATATTCAACTGCGCTCGTTGTTCAGCTCTGCATGCGCAATTGGCGTGATACAGGGGGCGGGAACGGGCGGCACTGAACGCAATTAACGTAATGTAGTGACAGCTTAGTAAATACCACGCAATATAGCAAAGCACAGCGTTCGCACTCTGCGCATACAAAAACTCGCTATTTGCGCTGTCTGAGTACATCTGGCCCATAATGTATGAAATACTCACATTCAGTGGTCCTTTCCTCTGTGGTGCCCATGGCCTCTGTTTGGTCCACCTCATGTAGAGTCACTGTAGAATCAAAGAGATGTTAAGGTGAAGTTGTTATAATGGAGCTACTCTGTTAATCAGCTCTCATTGTTGATATGTTTGGCTGTTCATATGAAGAGTGTGTAAAGGGTACCATCTGTGAGTGTGATACTAACCTTGAGAGACGGCTAACATCATCTTCACTCCTTCGTTGTCCTTCCTCTCCTCTGCTACCTCCACATCATCAATCTCCTTGGCAGCCATGGCAGCCTTTTCTCCCTCCTCGTCCTTCTCCACCTCCACCTCCACATGGTCTCTCTCCTTCTCCTTCTCTACCTGCACCTCCACCTCCATGTGGTCTCTCGCCTCCACCTGCACCTCCTCATGGTCTTTCTCCTTCTCAGCGTTAACTTCCTCCTTCTTCTCCGCCTCCACCTCCACCTCCACATGGTCTTTCTCCTCCTCCACCTCCAGATGGTCTTTCTCCTCCTCCACCTCCACATGGTCTCTCTCTTTCTCCGCCTCCATCTCCACCTGGTCTTTCTCCTTCTCACTATGAACTTCCCCCTTCTTCTCCACCTCCACATGTTTACTCATCCTCTCCACCTCTACCTCCACGTGGATTCTCATCCTCTCCACCTCTACCTCCACATGTTTTCTCATCCTTTCCACCTCCATCTGCACATGGTCTCTCCTCTTCTCTACCTCCATATCCACATGATTTCTTATTTTCTCCACCTCCATCTCCACATGATCTCTCCTCTTCTCTACCTGCACCTCCACATGGCCTTCCTCCCCCATGTCCCCATCAGAGACTTCCACCGCTCCCTCCACCACCGTATCAGTCTGCTCCTCTTTCTCCTTCTTCTCCACCACAGGTTTCTTCTTCACCTCCAAGGACTTTCTAGCTTTTTCCAGATCATTGATCCTCAGTTCTCTCAAGAGAAGTTTTCTGTACTCCCTTCTCATCTTCTTCTCACTCCAGCATCTCCTGCGGCTGCTGTCCACACATACTTTTACACCCATGGCTTCTAGTTCTTGTTTCAGCTCTTCCAAGGTGTAATTTTTCAGTCTCCTTTGTCTTTCCTGGAGGGGTTCCCATGTCTCCCCACTCTCATCCTTGTACACTTCCACAGGAAGGTCATTCTCCTGCTGCACTCGGCAACAGTTGAGAATAGCCCAAAGTCCCATACCCACATACGCAGCAGCAATCACAAATCCTGCTAACCTCAACAATACTTTAGAAAAGAGTGAGCATGAAATCAAACCCACATTCAGTGATCCTCTATGACATCATCATCACTGCTTGGAAGCTTTTATGACACAACTAATAGTGTGATGGCACCTGGTTACGGTAACCAGGTGGGAAAAACAACAAAGAAGAGAACTTTGAGAATGGAATAGAATATAGAACTCCATTGTCTATCTCCCAAAATATCCCCCCCTCTCCCTCTTTGCACTTAAAAATCTTAATCCCATGTAGTCATACTGATAAATCATGCTGAATATTATCGAGATAACTGCCACACGGTCTCTACAGAGAGAAAAAAATATCTCTTGGATTGATTTATTGAATTGAAATCCCAACTGATCTCTTTCCAAATGAGTTAACATGTATAATTGGAAGATATAACAGAGTAATCTGTGTATGTTTATGTGGAGTTGCACAAGGATAGAATTATGTGTCCATGCTTCTGCTGAAAACTGAGGAGCAGCACTGAGCCAGTTCTTTTGTTAATCTGCAGCACCAGCTCAGGAGCAGGTTTAGGCCCAGACTACAGCGGGTCCACAACTGCATCGCTCCTTGTGTGTAAAAATTATTTTAGAAGACTGGTCTAATTTTTTCAAACATACATGCTGCTATCAGGTGTCATGTAGCTACCTCCATTGATTACAGCGCCAGTTAATTGTTGCAGCAGACGCTCTGCGATCGTAACGCTTCAGTTACGTGACCGTTGTAACCTCCTTGCTAGTTGTGTGATGGCTGCTGCAGTGATGGCTGCTGTGTGCTCAGTCTGTGAGTATTGTAGCCCGTGAGTGCAGAGCTCCGGTCTTATTTGACCATGCCGCTCGTCTAATGGGTTTGACCTCTGAGCAGGGGAGAGGACACTCACTTAATAATACACAAACGCATCAGTTTGATTCACCTGCAATGTTCTTTATGGCCTGGTGGGGAGAAGCACTTAGCCTCCTCCATGTGAACAGGAAGAATTGCCACTGTTCAGAGGGCCTTAGGAGGACACAACAGAACGCAGTGCTGCCTGCCAGATGTAATAATATAATATATAATATAAATATAATATATAATATAATAGTCGTCCCTGCTCTCAGCTCCATCTTTAACCCCCTGCACACAGGCTGGGAGGGTGGAGGACTCACATTTCTTGGCTCACATATCAGCCATAAATTTGAAATGGGACATTGACACCACCCACCTTATCAAAAAGGCAAATCAGAGACTTTATTTCCTAAGACAACTGAAAAATGTTAATGTCGACAAAACTCTTTTGGTGCTCTGCTACAAAGCCATCATTGAAAGCATCATCTCTTCTTCAATCACCGTCTGGTATGGGAGCTCTGACAGTCGCACCAAGAGGATATTAGAGAGAGTTGTCACCAAAGACAAAAAAATCCACCGACATTGTTGTGTGGCTATTAATAAAGTTCCTATTCTATTCTATTGGTTTTAATGTGATTTCATCTCAGTTTTGTTCTATCGCATTCTTAGTATGGTACAGTTGTTACCATGTGAGATGGGTTTTTGTGGATAAAGCATATTTCATTTCTAATGTTAATATCATCAGTCAAATTTACCTCCGGCTGTGTGTATCTGTTGCTAAATAAAAATCTGGCAGAAACAAATAGTTATTTTTGACATTTTTATTGATTTGTTTTATTTTAAATATCTTCGTCACTGCTCTCCTGCCACTGGTACCAGAGGTCTGGATTCTCATATTTCCAGTGTTCTCTCCTGGGTGCAGGTCCTCCTCCTCCTCTTCCTTCTCCTACTCCTCCTCCTCCTCCTCCTCCTCTCACCGGCCACCACAGCTGGCCTTCTCTCCATCCCCTGCTGTCCTGCCTCTGGTACCAGCGCTCTGGACTCTCATGAGAGGCTTCCACCGCTCCCTCCTCCACCACCGTATCAGTCTGCTCCTCTTTCTCCTTCTTCTCCACCACAGGTTCCTTCTTCACCTCCATGGACTTTTTAACTTTTTCCAGATCATTGATCATCAGTTGTCTTATGAGAAGTTTTCTGTACTCCCTTCTCATCTTCTTCTCACTCCAGTATCTCCTGCGGCCCCTGTCGTCACATAGTTTTACACCCAGGGCTTTTAGTTCTAGTTCTAGCGTGCGTGCGTGTGTGCGCGCGTGCGCGTGATGGTCAGAAGGATGAAAGGGGTCCTGACATCACTGGCTTCAGAGGTGAGTTAAGTTGTTCACAAACAGTGAGTTCAGTGTGACCTGGAGGATCCTCATTCACAACGACTCCTCTCAGAATAGAAAATCTTCCCACTGGCTCATTTTCTGCTTACAGCTGCCTTTCATGACTCCACCGTGGCATAGTGTTGGTTCTGATGGGTGCCATGTCTTGTGGGGGCGGTGGTGGCGTAGTGGCTAAGGAGCTTGGCTAGCATGCACTAGCCTGAAAAGTTGTGGGTTCAATACCCGGCCGGCTCCCACTGGTGTGCCTTGAGCAATGGCCTTTGTAATGTAACACTTTCTGCTAAAATAATGAATAAATGTAAATGTCTCCATGTTGGTTCTGATTGGTCCAATGTCTCCATGTGTTCTGATTGGTCCAATGTCTCCACGTGTCTCAGTGTTGGTTCTGATGGTTCTCATGTCTCCACGTGTCTCAGTGTTGGTTCTGATGGTTCTCTGTTTATCAGAGGCTTTGCTGATTGACGGGGCGTTTCTCTGCTGGTGATTGTCAGGTTTCTTATTTTAACCTGAACCTGAACACCTAAAAAGTGATCGTCAGGTTTGTGATCGCGTGCGTGCTTGCGTGCTTGCGTGCTTGCGCAGTTGCTGGGCAAGAGGAGAGGGAAGTGTGTGAAAAAGCCCTGCTGTCTAGAATACACTGTGTGTGTGTGTGTGTGAGAAGAAGAGGTGTGTGAAAGGTCAAGCTCTCCAAAACACTATGTGAAAGTGCTCGAGTGTGTGTGTGTGTTTGTTGTGTAGCTACTGGGGAAGAGGACACAAAGTTGGGTGGAAGGCTCTCTAAACCCCACTGTGTGTGTGTGCGTGCGCATGTGTGAGTGTCTGAGTGTGTGAGTGGTTGTGAGTGGTTGTGAGTGTGTGTGTGTGTGTGTGTGTGTGTGTGTGTGTGTGTGTGTGTGTGAGAGAGTTTATGTGTCCTCTTCCTCAGTAGCTGTACTCAGATGGGTGAAAGGCTGCCCTAAACACTAGAGAAATGCTGAGGTCTGCCTGATTTGTCTTCGTCCATTGAAATATATTTTTACCACCTTTATCGCTATATGCTGCCCTCCTGAAAGATACGCTTGGATCCAGCAAGCTGCTATGGTTCATTTTTTATTCATTTATGTATTTAGATGACACTTTTATCCATCTCTGTTTGAGCCCAATCCAATTGAATCAACTGAGGGACAGAGAGAGAGGGAGAGAGAAAGAGAGAGAGAGAGAGAACCAGGTGCAGAGGAGAGGAGTGTAGAGGTGGTGGACCAGGTGAGGAGAGGAGAGGAGAGGAGAGGAGAGGAGAGGAGAGGAGAAGAAGGAATGGTAGAAAAGATAGCTGAAAGAAAGAAAAGTGGACAATGAGAAGGGGAAGAGCATTTGTATCTGTGTGTGAGAGAGAGAAATCTGGGAGTAGAAGAACAAGAGGGCCTGGGGTCTGGGAGAAAGAGTGAATCTGAGATGGAGAAAGAGACAGAGAAATAGCTGTTCGAAATGGGAAAAACAGCTGCCTTTTCAGATATCTAAGCAAAGCAACAAGTGCAGTCCACTCTCCTACTCTCTTTTTCTGCCTTCTAAGATACTTTAGAACTACCCACATAATGGTTGCTTTTGAAGGCAGTAGCTATGTATCGTCTATATGGCCTTTTACCCACAAATTTGGCTGCTGATTGTGTGGAAATGTCAAATTACATTTTTTCACTTAGATTTGTCAAACATTTCACAAGAAATATACACTGTAGCTGCCTATAGTTACCTCTGGCTGCACGTTATCTGTTGATGATAAATAATAAAAAACTGACAGAAACAAAAAGTTATTTTTGAAATTTTTATTGATTTTTTTATGTGTGTGTGCTTTGTGTGTGTTTGTCTGTGTGTGTAAGTGAGTATGAGGTGTGTGTGCATGTGTGCATTTTTATTTGTTTTTTTTGTATTTTTATTTTAATCATAGTAGTGATGGTGATAGCAATGTTGCATCCCTCTGTATTGGTCTCTCCATCCCAGCTCTCTCCAGTCTCCTTCCCTGACCCACTCATTTCTCAACCGCTCTCCGTAGAAACCTCCTCTTCCTCCTCCTCTTGCAGGCCACCACATCTGGCCTCCTCTCCTGCTGTCCTGCCACTGGTGCCAGAGCTCTGGATTCTCATATGTCCAGTGTGCAGGTCCTCCTCTTCCCCCTCTTCCTCCTTCTCCTCCTCCTCTTCCTCTTGCAGGCCACCACATCTGGCCTCCTCTCTGTCCCCTGCTGTTCTGGTACTGGTACCAGTGCTCTGGACTCTCATATGTCCAGTGTGCTCTCCTAGGCGCAGGTCCTTCTCCTCTGTAGGCTCTCCTCTGTCCTGCCTGTGCCTGCTGGATATGGCTATGCTGAGTTTGCCCCTGTCTGAGCCGGTCCTGGTCAGCCTCCATAACCAGTGCTGGGGTGCATTCAGCTGTCTTCTTCTTTACCTTTTTGCCCTTTCCCCTTGTGCCCCTTCTTGTCTTCTTCTTGGTCTTCATCTCCTGAGAGTCATCTGAAGCCACTGTGAAAATCACATTCAAAAGACATGATTCAGCAAAGTTCACACACATCCTTAGTTGGTTTAAAATCGTAATGTATGAAATACTCACATTCAGTGGTCCTTTCCTCTGTGGTGCCTATGGCCTCTGTTTGGTCCACCTCATGTAGAGCCACTGTAGAATCTGTTAAGATATATTAAAGTGAAGTTGTTATAATGGAGCTACTCTGTTAATCAGCTCTCATCGTTGATATGTTTGGCTGTTCATATGAAGAGTGTGTGAAGGGTACCATCTGTAAGTGTGATACTAACCTTGAGAGACGGCTAACATCATCTTCATTCCTTCGTTGTCCATCCTCTCCTCCGCTACCTCCACATCATCAATCTCCTTGGCAGCCATGGCAGCCTTTTCTCCTTCCTCCTCCTCCTCCACCTTCAGCTCCACATGGTCTCTCTCTTCCACCACCTTCACCTCCACATGGTCTCTCTCTTCCACCACCTTCACCTCCACATGGTCCCTCTCTTCCTCCACCTTCAGCTCCACATGGTCTCTCTCCTCCACCTTCAGCTCCACATGGTCTTTCTCCCTCTCATCATGGCCTTCCTGCCCCATGTCCTGCCTGTGGTACCATGTCCTGTCCTGCCTGTGGTACCAGAACTCTGGACTCTCATATGTCCAGTGTGCTCTCCTGGGTGCAGGCCCTCCTCTTCCCCCTCTTCCTCCTTCTCCTCCTCCTCTTCCTCTTGCAGGCCACCACATCTGGCCTCCTCTCTGTCCCCTGCGGTTCTGGTACTGGTACCAGTGCTCTGGACTCTCATATGTCCAGTGTCCTCTCCTAGGCGCAGGTCCTTCTCCTCTGTAGGCTCTCCTCTGTCCTGCCTGTGCCTGCTGGATATGGCGATGCTGAGTTTGCCCCTGTCTGAGCCGGTCCTGGTCAGCCTCCATAACCAGTGCTGGGGTGCACTCAGCTGTCTTCTTCTTTCCCTTTTTGCCCTTTCCCCTTTTGCCCCTTCTTGTCTTCTTCTTGGTCTTCATCTCCTGAAAGTCATCTGAAGCCACTGTAAAAATCACATTCAAAAGACATGATTCAATAAAATTCACACATCCTTAGTTCAGTGTTTCCCACAGATTGGAAGGCAATGTGTGGTGGTTGCCCCATGTCCGACGGGGGGGGGGGGGGGTGCACCCATATTTTCATTGCATCGCTTTTTTTATCGCTCTCCTTTCATATAATGTAAATTATGTTTTTAACAAGATGTAAAGCTTGTCTTTATTTGAAGCACACACATTATGTAATTATTTACATTCTATATAATATACTGACATTTCTGGTATTCATAACAGCAAACTTTATGCAGATTATAGCCTACTATTCATATTACAACTCCACTTCTTAAATTCAGCTGTCTGGTTGAAGCCTCAAAATATTGTAAACAAAGTAGCAGGCTAAGCTTATCATACTCTACTGGTTGGACTGTTCAGTTTCCCCACATGTGTTTAAGTTTCAAGGTAAGCTAATACTTTTTCTCCTTGGGACAGACCCATTAAGTCTTGGAGTTGAAAATATTGGTATTGAGATGGTCAGTCAACTTGAATGCAAGAGTTTTAATCAAATACCTGCAGCATAGCCTACTAATGATGCTAACCGAATTTGACAGTAATTTAGCTAGTTCTGTGCGTCAATGCGTTCACGATTGTGAATGTTTTATTTGGATTAAATATGCATGTCGATGGCGGGTGTCCATTGAGCGCGCACGAGAGCCGGCCAAGGAGAATGAGTTTACTTCTACTGTTTGGTAATTTAGTTGCACGCATAGTCTACAAAAGTTGCGGGAGAACTTTATGCTTCTACCCGAGCAGCGTCAGGTTCATCAGTGCGACCACCGACCACGCTTCCAGGGATGATCTTGTTGGTTTTCATGGAGATAGACGCGGTGTGCGCGGAGGTGATGGGCTGTGTGTGCCTGTGTGTGTGTATGAGAGAAAGACGCGTGAGTGACAGAGAGGAAGCGCAAGGAAAGGAAATTCACCTTAACGAATGCTGCGCGTTTTTCAATAGCGTTTCAATAGCGCACAATAAATAAATAAATAAAAAATAACGAAACGCAATATGTGGCGGCCGGTGCTGAATCTGTGGCGCACCGCCACAAATTTGTCTATGTGTGGGAAACACTGTAGTTGGTTTAAAATCGTAACGTATGAAATACTCACGTTCAGTGGTCCTTTCCTCTGTGGTGCCTATGGCCTCTGTTTGGTCCACCTCATGTAGAGTCACTGTAGAATCAAAGATATATTAAGGTGAAGTTGTTATAATGGAGCTGCGCTGTTAATCAGCTCTCATTGTTGATATGTTTGGCTGTTCATATGAAGAGTGTGTGAAGGGCACCATCTGTAAGTGTGATACTAACCTTGAGAGACGGCTATCATCATCTTCACTCCTTCGTTGTCCTTCCTCTCCTCTGCTACCTCCACATTATCAATCTCCTTGGCAGCCATGGCAGCCTTTTCTCCCTCCTCCTCCTTCTCCACCTTCACCTCCACATGATCTCTCTCTTCCTCCACCTCCACCTCCACATGGTCTTTCTCCTTCTCTACCTCCACCTCCACATGGTCTTTCTGCCTCTCATCATGGCCTTCCTGCACCATGTCCTGCCAGTGGTACCAGTGCTCTGGACTCTTATATGCCCAGTGTCCTCTCCTAGGCGCAGGTCCTTCTCCTCTGTAGGCTCTCCTCTGTCCTGCCTGTGCCTGCTGGATATGGCGATGCTGAGTTTGCCCCTGTCTGAGCCGGTCCTGGTCAGCCTCCATAACCAGTGCTGGGGTGCATTCAGCTGTCTTCTTCTTTATCTTTTTGCCCCTTCTTGTCTTCTTCTTGGTCTTCATCTCCTGAGAGTCATCTGAAGCCACTGTGAAAATCACATTGAAAAGACATGATTCAGTAAAGTTCACACAACCTTAGTTGGTTTAAAATCATAGGGCCAGATGTATTAACGTTTTGCGCCCATTTCAGGCGCGTATAAACATGGGGAGGATATGTACAAACAAGCCGCAATGAGGGAAACGCGCAGACTGCCTGCCGTGGGAGCTGAAAATGGCTGTTTGCGCTTTTCCGTGTCATGCATATTAATTCCTGGGCGGATCAGGTGAAAATGGGTGACGCGCAAGTACAGGGGAGGAGAGATGCTAATAGCGATTGATTAAGTATTCCGCCAGATGTATGAAAACAGCGCACGTCTATTTTGCGTTGAAAAACTTCCGCCTTCTGAAAGCAGGTGTAATCCAGATTGCGGTTAAATGCGTCTATTAGAAAAACTTTTAGAGACAGCTGAATCAATATTCAGAGCATCCGTTTTCTTCATTGTACTATGTCAAAAGCAACCTTAACTTTTGTTTGCCTCTCTAAAATCGTATTTTCTCTTTCACAACATAGCCTACACTTCCCAATCTGTTAGACTAGGCATTAAGTCATATCCCAAGTCTACGTGCAGTAAATAGTTCAAGTATTTTTTAAGTGGATTTGAAGAACTACTAGGCCTACTCAGTCTGTCGCTGCTCGTTGACATCTCTTTGAATCGTGTATGACCGCTAAACTTTGATTATTTTTATTGCTGCAATATTCAACTGCGCTCGTTGTTCAGCTCTGCATGCGCAATTGGCGTGATACAGGGGGCGGGAACGGGCGGCACTGAACGCAATTAACGTAATGTAGTGACAGCTTAGTAAATACCACGCAATATAGCAAAGCACAGCGTTCGCACTCTGCGCATACAAAAACTCGCTATTTGCGCTGTCTTAGTACATCTGGCCCATAATGTATGAAATACTCACATTCAGTGGTCCTTTCCTCTGTGGTGCCCATGGCCTCTGTTTGGTCCACCTCATGTAGAGTCACTGTAGAATCAAAGAGATGTTAAGGTGAAGTTGTTATAATGGAGCTACTCTGTTAATCAGCTCTCATTGTTGATATGTTTGGCTGTTCATATGAAGAGTGTGTAAAGGGTACCATCTGTGAGTGTGATACTAACCTTGAGAGACGGCTAACATCATCTTCACTCCTTCGTTGTCCTTCCTCTCCTCTGCTACCTCCACATCATCAATCTCCTTGGCAGCCATGGCAGCCTTTTCTCCCTCCTCGTCCTTCTCCACCTCCACCTCCACATGGTCTCTCTCCTTCTCCTTCTCTACCTGCACCTCCACCTCCATGTGGTCTCTCGCCTCCACCTGCACCTCCTCATGGTCTTTCTCCTTCTCAGCGTTAACTTCCTCCTTCTTCTCCGCCTCCACCTCCACCTCCACATGGTCTTTCTCCTCCTCCACCTCCAGATGGTCTCTCTCTTTCTCCGCCTCCATCTCCACCTGGTCTTTCTCCTTCTCACCATGAACTTCCCCCTTCTTCTCCACCTCCACATGTTTTCTCATCCTCTCCACCTCTACCTCCACGTGGATTCTCATCCTCTCCACCTCTACCTCCACATGTTTTCTCATCCTCTCCACCTCCATCTGCACATGGTCTCTCCTCTTCTCTACCTCCATATCCACATGATTTCTTATCTTCTCCACCTCCATCTCCACATGATCTCTCCTCTTCTCTACCTGCACCTCCACATGGCCTTCCTCCCCCATGTCCCCATCAGAGACTTCCACCGCTCCCTCCACCACCGTATCAGTCTGCTCCTCTTTCTCCTTCTTCTCCACCACAGGTTTCTTCTTCACTTCCAAGGACTTTCTAGCTTTTTCCAGATCATTGATCCTCAGTTCTCTCAAGAGAAGTTTTCTGTACTCCCTTCTCATCTTCTTCTCACTCCAGCATCTCCTGCGGCCGCTGTCCACACGTACTTTTACACCCAGGGCTTCTAGTTCTTGTTTCAGCTCTTCCAAGGTGTAATTTTTCAGTCTCCTTTGTCTTTCCTGGAGGGGTTCCCATGTCTCCCCACTCTCATCCTTGTACACTTCCACAGGAAGGTCATTCTCCTGCTGCACTCGGCAACAGTTGAGAATAGCCCAAAGTCCCATACCCACATACGCAGCAGCAATCACAAATCCTGCTAACCTCAACAACACTTTAGAAAAGAGTGAGCATGAAATCAAACCCACATTCAGTGATCCTCTATGACATCATCATCATTGCTTGGAAGCTTTTATGACACAACTAATAGTGTGATGGCACCTGGTTACGGTAACCAGGTGGGAAAAACAACAAAGAAAAGAACTTTGAGAATGGAATAGAATATAGAACTCCATTGTCTATCTCCCAAAATATCCCCCCCTCTCCCTCTTTGCACTTAAAAATCTTAATCCCATGTAGTCATACTGATAAATCATGCTGAATATTATCGAGATAACTGCCACACGGTCTCTACAGAGAGAAAAAAATATCTCTTGGATTGATTTATTGAATTGAAATCCCAACTGATCTCTTTCCAAATGAGTTAACATGTATAATTGGAAGATATAACAGAGTAATCTGTGTATGTTTATGTGGAGTTGCACAAGGATAGAATTATGTGTCCATGCTTCTGCTGAAAACTGAGGAGCAGCACTGAGCCAGTTCTTGTGTTAATCTGCAGCACCAGCTCAGGAGCAGGTTTAGGCCCAGACTACAGCGGGTCCACAACTGCATCGCTCCTTGTGTGTAAAAATTATTTTAGAAGACTGGTCTAATTTTTTCAAACATACATGCTGCTATCAGTTGTCATGTAGCTACCTCCATTGATTATGTTACGGCTCCAAGAATGACACTATGGTCTGGTGTAACACATTTAATTAAAAATCATCTGTTGGAAGTAAGAAGATGTGATATTCGTTAATGCTCTCTCATTCACGTACTCACTTACATTTACACTCTTGTTCTCTGACCGTTTCACATTACCAATTCTCAAAACCCATATAGTTCATATACAACACAATAACACATCGGATTCCATAAAAACATTACCACAGCACACAACCACAGACAATACGTTACATAAGACAGATTGTATGCAAAGCTCTTAAATGTGCATAAGCAGTAACAATGTAACAGCTATTCAATCAATAGTCATCTCTCATAAAGCAGTCAATATATAACATCTGTTCATCTCACAAATGGGCATAAGCAGTAACAATGTAACAGCTATTCAATCAATAGTCATCTCTCATAAAGCAGTCAATATATAACATCTGTTCATCTCACAAATGTGCATAAGCAGTAACAATGTAACAGCTATTCAATCAATAGTCAGCTCTCATAAAGCAGTCAATATATATAACATCTGTTAATCTCACAAATACAAACAGCAACCAAGAAACAGGTAAGTACCACTATATGTGTATCGTAGCTAGCACAACATTTAATCACCCAATGACAATTCTCACTCTCAAGCATAAGACATTCAAACGGTAAGTATCACTATGTGTGTATGTGTGTGTGTGTGTGTGTGTGTGTGTGTGTGTGTGTGTGTGTGTGTGTGTGTGTGTGTGTGTGTGTGTGTGTGTGTGTGTGTGTGTGCGTGCGTGCGTGTCTCTCTCTCTCTCTCTCTCCCTCCACGCGCGTGTGTGCACAACATTCTCATTGAACAACATTACTTACTTAACGTAACGTTTGATTTCTTGTCCCTCAATTTCTCTTTCCCAGATAACGCAGTATAATTCCTAACATCAACATACATAACTAATGTGACATTAAAACCATAGAGGATAATAGCAAAGACCGTACAGAGTGCCGCATAGCAATAACCTCAACTGTACGGCTTCAATGCTAACCGTTAACGTTCGCTACTTGAAGACGCTAGCCACAACTCACAAAAGAAAACTAATCAACTCAAACTCAAGAAACTCATTACTGTGCAGTTTGTTACTTGAATTTCTATCACTTAACACTATTTTTAGACTTATGTTTTAAGGGTATTTACCTGTTGGAAGTAAGAAGATGTGATATTCGTTAATGCTCTCTCATTCACGTACTCACTTACATTTACACTCTTGTTCTCTGACAACAGAAACCCACCAGCGGTTACATACGTGAATGGAAGAGAGCGCCCTCTGCTGGACAGTTTTTCTAAGCAGTGTCTGTATCACAACAACAGGTCTACAGTGTGCAGAGTGTTCCTAAAAACTAAACAATGGGGTTCAGTCTTTTCTGATTTAATCAGTCTATGCCACACTCATCCCCACAAAAATAAATGTCTGTTGACATTTGTCAATAAACCACAGTTAAACTGGCCCAAGGCCGCCAAAAGGTCTCAGGCTCTGGAATTCGAGTCTCTGTTACCTTACAATCCCGTTGTGCATAGCACGGTTGGCCTAAAGTGTCATACCTCAACATCACCGGTTGCTTTCTCAGTCTCTTCGGTTGTTGTCTCACCAGCTGGCTCTCTGAGTCAGAGGTGTCGACCTCCTCACTAGATGAAGTGAGATCTGGTGAATGATGTTGTAGTGGCACATCCTCTTCTAACTGATGTTGTCCTGGATGATGTTGTAGTGGCAAATCCTCTTCAGACTGCTGTTGTAGTGGCAAATCCTCTTCTGATTGCTGCTGTAGTGGCAAATCCTCTTCTGACTGCTGTTGTAGTGGCAAATCCTCTTCAAGTTGCCCCAGTAACTGCTGTCTGGACCAGAACGGCTCAGCTTGTGGGTTCAAAAAGGCTCGCTCGCGCGGGTTTCTCTTGGTGCCCTGGTGCCACTGATACGTGACTCGATCCTCGTCTTCGGAGTCACTGTATGGCTCTGGCTGTGTTGGAGTTGGCTGAGGCTTGTTCCTTTGATGAGCTGCCTGGTTGTGTCGACGTTGGTGAGTTATCCCCTCCTGCTCCTCCAGAGGCAAATAGTCACAAGGCAGAAGGAGGTTCCTATGGATGACCCTGTTTCTGCCTTTGCCATTCTCAGGGCTTATCTCATAGACCGGACTGTTGTCACCTTTCTGTCCCTTCACCAAGTAGACCAGCTCTTCCCAGTATGACCGAATCTTTCCTGTCCCTCCTCTGGGAGTCAGGTTGCGGACAAGGACCCGGTCGCCTACCTTAAGGTCTCCTCCTTGTGCTCTTTTGTCGTAATGAGCTTTGCCACGGGCTGCACATTTGTTGGCTGTCTTGGAAGCTATCCCATATGCATCCTCCATTCTCTTTTTCCAAGTTGTTACATAATCCTGGTAAGTATGGTGGGACTCCTCTGTTGGCAAGCTGAACAAGAGATCGATTGGCAGGCGGGGTGATCGTCCAAAGAGAAGGTAATAGGGTGAGTAACCTGTTGCTTCACATCGTGTACAATTGTATGCATGCACAACTTTTGCCAGTGATTCTTTCCAGTCCAGTTTCTCCTCATCTGCAAGGGTCCGTAGCATAGCTAGTAGGGTGCGGTTAAACCGCTCTACTTGCCCATTACCTTGTGGGTGATAGGCTGTAGTATGGGATCCACGGATGCCTGAGAGTTGTTTCAGTCTGGCCAACAATTTGTTCTCAAATTCTCTGCCCAAATCATGATGTAGTTTGCTCGGGAATCCAAATTTTAATGCATAGTCATTGAAGATCTTATCCGCCACCGTCTTTGCAGATGTGTTTCTGGTGGCGTATGCCTGGGCAAACCTTGTGAAGTGATCCATGACAACTAAGATGTACTCATATCCGTGCTTGCACTTGTCCAGGTGTAAAAAGTCTATGGATACCATTTCGAAAGGGTAAGTGGTATGGATGGGTATCATAGGGGCTCGGGTTTGTTTGTTCGGCCTCTTTTTCTTCAGACACTCACACACATTAGTAACAAAGTGTTCCACATCTCTCTGCATTTGGGGCCAGTAGAACCTCTCTCTAATCAGATTGAGTGTCCTCTCCACACCCAAGTGACCCATGTCTTTGTGCAACTCTTTGAAGGCCAATGCGTGGTAAGTCCTCGGTAAGAGCAGCTGTTTTCTCCTGGAGGTCTTTCGTCGCAGAATCCCATCCGCATCAACAAAGATTCTGGTCCACTGTTTTAACAGCAATGTCACGTCTGGATGCTCATCCTTTGTTTCTTCTCTCCCTGGGCGATGGTTCTCACGCTTATACCTCAGGACCCTGCCAATGACCCCATCTTCCTCCTGAGCTTTTCGGATCTGCGCTGGTATGAATGGCTGGCCAGGGTTGCTATTGCCACCATCCCTCACCAGTTGAAGGGCATCAATCTGCACGACTCCTGCACCTTGGCGGGGGCTCTCTCTCTCCACAGCCACTCCTTCCATCGATGCACCAATGACATCCTGACCTACTTCTTCCGTGCACTTCTCCATGTAGCTCTCCATGTTCAGAGGCATCCGGGACAGTCCATCGGCGTCAGCATTATTCTTTCCAGGCCGATACCGTATTATGAAATTGAAATCCGCCAACTCTGCCACCCACCGATGTCCAGTGGCATTGAGCTTAGCTGAGGTGAGCACATACGTCAAGGGGTTGTTGTCTGTGTAGACGATAAAGGACGGGGCGTGGAACAGGTAGTCCCGAAACCGCTCACATACTGCCCACTTCAGCGCTAAGAATTCCAATTTCCCAGAGTGGAAATGGTAATTCTTCTCTGATACACTAAGAGTACGTGAGCCAAACCCTATTACCCTCATCTTTCCCTCTTGCCGTTGGTACAGAACCGCACCCAAACCCTCTTGGGATGCATCACAGTGTAACACAAATGGCTGCATGAAATCAGGGTAGGCCAGCACAGGAGGCTTCATGAGGGTGTCTATCAGCTGGTTAAGGACAACTTGATGTGCGCTGGTCCACTGTATTGGAGTGCGTGATGGGAGCTGTCCATGCTTGGTCTTTTCAGGAGTCCTACGCTTCCTACGGTGGAGGTCTGGCGAGTCTGGTGTGATGTTCTCAACATGCGAGCTGGTCAGTATCCCATACAAAGGCTGAGCAATCCGGGAAAAGTTAGGAATGTAGGCCCGGTAGTAAGAGAGAAATCCCAACAGCTGACGCAGGTCACCCACCGTAGCCGGTGTTTTCTCTTTCAATGCTTGCACTGGCGCAGTTTCAACTGGGTCCATTGTATAGCCTTCACCTGTCACCATCCTCCCGAGGAACCTCACTTTTCTCCGGAAAATGTCACATTTCTTCGGAGTAAGCTTTACTCCATGTTCCTGATACCGCTGGAGCACAGCCCGGACGTGTTCCAGATGATCTTCAAAGCTGCGGCTGTGTACAAGGTTATCGTCTAAATACGGCAAACAGATAGTGTCCCTCAAGCCAGCTAGGCAGTGCTCCATGCTCCGTTGAAATTCGGCTGGGGCAGAGCTTAAACCAAATGGTATACGCAACCACTGGTAGAGACCCCACGGAGTTATGAATGCTGTCAATGGTTGGCTCTCTTCATCAAGTGAACCCTGGTGGTAGGCCTTTCCTTGGTCCAATACCGAGAACCATGAGCTCCCACCCAGTGCATCCAACATGTCCTGTATTCTCGGGATGGGGTGGCGATCTGGAACTGACTTCTGATTCAATTCTCGATAGTCACAGCACAGCCGTAGTCCCCCATCCTTCTTCCGCACACATACGACTGGTGAGGAGTACGATGACCGGGAGGGCTTAATCCACCCCCTGTTCAACAGGTCCTGCAGGTATTCTTTAACTTCTCTATGGAGAGGTTTAGGTACGGACATGTATGTTTTTTGTACCGGACGGGTGTCCTGCAGAGTGATATGCATCTTGAGAGATGGGATGTACCCGACGTCCTGCTCATCATATGCAAAGGCCTGGCATTCCTCTCTTAGCATTTGTTTTGCTGCTTCCTGTTCTGTTTTGGTTAAGTGGTCAAGGTTCACTGGAGGGTCCCACACCCCTGACTGCTTGTGCCTTTTCGGGGTGGGCTGGGTGTTGACTAAACTGGATGTAGACTTTCCCTCCAGCGGCCTGTCCCTTGCCTGGGTTGCCGGTACATACACGGTCTTCACTGCCTCCAAATGTCCCAAAATTCTGTGTGGCTCCAGGAAGATATTGTGGTCTGTGGTGTTACTTATGGGAATGGGTATGTACATCACCTTTCTCTCTGGGACTCGAACCAGCACTTCGTTGATGACTAGACCCTCTTGAGGTGGGTGGAGCACATCAGGTGAGAAGAACACATCCTGGCCTTGAAACTGAGGACTGATGTGGGCCCGGACATGAGCAGTGATCCCTTGTTTAGCAGGTACAAACACTCTCTTCCACCCAGTCTTGACGACACCGGTATCCTGGTGAGCCTCTGAGTTTTGCATCAGCTTCATTACAGTCTGTGCCATGTCCACTGTAATTGAGAAAGCTTTGCTCACTCTGTGTGCCAGTTCTCGTCTCCCCAGGGCAGCGTTGCTCACATCCTTCTGAACGACTGTCTCAATTACATTGTAGCCTATTATGGGGTCATCTGCCACTGCGGGGTCACTAGATACTAGCAGGGGGACTCTCAGTTCCGGTACTGCATCCTGTTCTCCAGCCAGTGTGAAACTCACCTCAATCCAGCCAAGGTAGGGTATGGGTGTGTTATTGGCTGCATGAACGGTGAGGGTTTCTTCCCCTAGTAGTTCATTGATGGGTCGGATTGTTGTATGAGGGAGGTGCTTCCGTCGCCAACGGTCATTTATCACACTGGACTGGGCCCCTGTGTCCCACAATGCTTCAATTGGATGGTTGTCCAGGTAGCAGCTAACCATGCATCGTTTCCCTACCAGTCTGACTAGCTGTGATTGGTGTAGGGGTGATAGATATTGAACATTAAACTGGTTAGATGGGGCATTACTGGCTATTTGTATGTTCATTGGGGTTGTCTGAGTGCATGAGCTGTTTTGTGGTGGGTAGGACCTTTCCTGAAGAACTACTGAGTGTCCCGCCTCAGCAGCCCCTGTCCGTTTCCCGACTGGTTATTCTGGACCCGGCATCCACGTGAGAAATGGCCCTCCCTACCACATCTGAAGCAATGCTGACAGTTGTCCCCATTCTGTTCCTCTTGACACTTGTTGCAGCCTCGGCCACGCTGCCTAGGCCATGATGGGGTAGCATTGGCTTCCATTACTTCACGGAACATCTGCTTCATTTCAGTTCTAAGCTCTTCGATAATCTGCTGTGTGCACAATGTCTCCACTTTGTTCTCCTTTGCCTTCACAGATTTCACTGCCGCTGCAGCACTGGCTTCTTTGGATGGTTGAGAAACTTGTGTAGTGGGGTGAGCAGGCTGAATTTCTGTGTGAAGTTCCTGCACACGTGGACCCCTGGCTGTACTGAGCCTTTTTCTTTTCTCTAGGCGTTCACCTTCCAGCTTTGCTGCCTCATTCACCCGCTCAATCAATTCCTCATCTGATGTTCTGACATCACTGAGGTAGGGCAAGATCTGAAATTTCACAGAGTCACTCAGCAATCCAGTTTCGATTGAGCGTAGGAATTTGCGCTGTACGGTCTCCCTGCTATACTGCTCATCAGGATCCCCATTCGTGGCCTTCCACAAAAGCTTGTCCTTCAGTTCAATAGCTCTGAACAGAAAATTTAAGGCTGACTCTCTAGGTTCTTGTGATATGTTGATCAGTTGGTGATAGAGGTCAGTGGCACTCTCTACTTTATAGTGGCCATTTAAAATTGTGAGAAGAGAAGTGAGTGTCAGCCCACGCTTGATCTCTAGCATATCTCGTAAGGGGAGGCCTGGGCTAATGGCTCTGATCACAGCCTCAATTATCTCTGTATCTGAGTGTCCTTTGTCCAGCCCTAGTTCAATTTGTCTGATCAGGCTAAGGTAAGACAGTTTATCCCTCTGGCCACTCTCCCCGATTTGCCCAAAGATCTTAAACTCCCTCCTCAGTGTGACTTCTGGCAATCCATCAGGCTGATCGCGTCTGCTTCGAAACAGAGTATGGCTGGTTTTCGTGTACACATTGTTTGGTGTGTGCTCCTCTGTCTCATTTCTAGCGTAACTGGACCGAAGGTATTTTTCACCAAGCCCTCTACCATGGCTGGGATCTTCAAACGCAGTCTCTTTCCTGCGAGCACCTTTCTTCATCTCATTCACAAATGACAGTATGTCTCCTAAAAATGAACTAACCTCACTTTCTTCCTGAGCTTCCTCTTTTTCATCCAGCACACCTTCGGCCATGTTGATGAGCGACCTCCGGGTTCTGCTATGGGGTTCTCCTCTGTCCAGTCCATCACATTTCAGGTACATGCAGACGTCAGAAAGGTCCTTCTCCCGCAGCTGCCACAGTGCTTCACTTACTTTGTTTCGAAGATACTGGATGTCTCCCATTGTCTCGTTCAAGGTTCGTCTCCGTGCGAAAGGGGTGATGTTACTTGCAAACGACTCCTCCTGGCTGGCTCGCCAAAATATGTTACGGCTCCAAGAATGACACTATGGTCTGGTGTAACACATTTAATTAAAAATCATCTGTTGGAAGTAAGAAGATGTGATATTCGTTAATGCTCTCTCATTCACGTACTCACTTACATTTACACTCTTGTTCTCTGACCGTTTCACATTACCAATTCTCAAAACCCATATAGTTCATATACAACACAATAACACATCGGATTCCATAAAAACATTACCACAGCACACAACCACAGACAATACGTTACATAAGACAGATTGTATGCAAAGCTCTTAAATGTGCATAAGCAGTAACAATGTAACAGCTATTCAATCAATAGTCATCTCTCATAAAGCAGTCAATATATAACATCTGTTCATCTCACAAATGGGCATAAGCAGTAACAATGTAACAGCTATTCAATCAATAGTCATCTCTCATAAAGCAGTCAATATATAACATCTGTTCATCTCACAAATGTGCATAAGCAGTAACAATGTAACAGCTATTCAATCAATAGTCAGCTCTCATAAAGCAGTCAATATATAACATCTGTTCATCTCACAAATGTGCATAAGCAGTAACAATGTAACAGCTATTCAATCAATAGTCATCTCTCATAAAGCAGTCAATATATATAACATCTGTTAATCTCACAAATACAAACAGCAACCAAGAAACAGGTAAGTACCACTATATGTGTATCGTAGCTAGCACAACATTTAATCACCCAATGACAATTCTCACTCTCAAGCATAAGACATTCAAACGGTAAGTATCACTATGTGTGTATGTGTGTGTGTGTGTGTGTGTGTGTGTGTGTGTGTGTGTGTGTGTGTGTGTGTGTGTGTGTGTGTGTGTGTGCGTGCGTGCGTGTCTCTCTCTCTCTCTCTCTCCCTCCACGCGCGTGTGTGCACAACATTCTCATTGAACAACATTACTTACTTAACGTAACGTTTGATTTCTTGTCCCTCAATTTCTCTTTCCCAGATAACGCAGTATAATTCCTAACATCAACATACATAACTAATGTGACATTAAAACCATAGAGGATAATAGCAAAGACCGTACAGAGTGCCGCATAGCAATAACCTCAACTGTACGGCTTCAATGCTAACCGTTAACGTTCGCTACTTGAAGACGCTAGCCACAACTCACAAAAGAAAACTAATCAACTCAAACTCAAGAAACTCATTACTGTGCAGTTTGTTACTTGAATTTCTATCACTTAACACTATTTTTAGACTTATGTTTTAAGGGTATTTACCTGTTGGAAGTAAGAAGATGTGATATTCGTTAATGCTCTCTCATTCACGTACTCACTTACATTTACACTCTTGTTCTCTGACAACAGAAACCCACCAGCGGTTACATACGTGAATGGAAGAGAGCGCCCTCTGCTGGACAGTTTTTCTAAGCAGTGTCTGTATCACAACAACAGGTCTACAGCGTGCAGAGTGTTCCTAAAAACTAAACAATGGGGTTCAGTCTTTTCTGATTTAATCAGTCTATGCCACACTTACAGTGCCAGTTAATTGTTGCAGCAGACGCTCTGCGATCGTAACGCTTCAGTTACGTGACCGTTGTAACCTCCTTGCTAGTTGTGTGATGGCTGCTGCAGTGCTGGCTGCTGTGTGCTCAGTCTGTGAGTATTGTAGCCCGTGAGTGCAGAGCTCCGGTCTTATTTGACCATGCCGCTCGTCTAATGGGTTTGACCTCTGAGCAGGGGAGAGGACACTCACTTAAAGGGATATTCCGCCATTTTTGGAAATACGCTCATTTTCCACCTTCCCTCGAGCAAAACAATCGATATTTACCTTGTTCCCGTTCATCCAGCCATTCTGTGAGTCTGGCGATACAACTTTTAGCTTCAGCCTAGCATAGATCATTGAATCGGATTAGACCATTAGCTTCTCGCCTGCTAGCTTCATGTTTAAAAGTGACTAAGATTTCTGGTAATTTTCCCATTTAAAACGTGTCTCCTCTCAAGTTAAAAAGTGCAGTAAGACCAACTGAAAATGAAACCTGGCGTTTTTCTAGGCTGATTTGACATGGAACTACACTCTCATCTGGCGTAATAATCAAGGCAACTTGCAGACTACTGGCACTACTACTGCTTGTTGTCTATGGGGACTATTTTCAGGTGCTGCGTACGATATTACTGCGCCTATGGTACGTTTGCAAGTTGCCTTGATTATTACGCCAGATGAGAGTGTAGTTCCATGTCAAATCAGCCTAGAAAAACGCCAGGTTTCATTTTCAGTTGGTCTTATTGCACTTTCTAACTTGAGAGGAGACACGTTTTAAATGGGAAAATTACCAGAAATCTTAGTCACTTTTAAACATGAAGCTAGCAGGCGAGAAGCTAATGGTCTAATCTGATTCAATGATCTATGCTAGGCTGAAGCTAAAAGTTGTATCGCCAGACTCACAGAATGGCTGGATGAACGGGAACAAGGTAAATCTCGATTGTTTTGCTCGAGGGAAGGTGGAAAATGAGCGTATTTCCAAAAATGGCGGAATATCCCTTTAATAATACACAAACGCATCAGTTTGATTCACGTGCAATGTTCTTCGTGGCCTGGTGGGGAGAAGCACTTAGCCTCCATGTGAACAGGTAGACTTGCCACTGTTCAGAGGGCCTTAGGAGGACACAACAGAACGCAGTGCTGCCTGCCAGATGTAATAATAAAATATATAATATATAATATAAATGTAATATAATATCGAGGGCTGAGAACCAAAGGGGCGTAAGTGACATTTCACCAACTTTACAGGAGAGCCAAAACAAATCTGAAACTGCTTCTATATGTTCACAGTTAAAGACCTTTGGTTTTTGTTCAATAACTATATATTTATAAATATTTTACTTCTATAATTTTGTCAGCTAAGAGAGCTTATAAAGAGCTTTCAGGTGATAAATATAACTACATTTTGACCAAAACGTCACTTACATTTTTGATTTTCAGCCTCGATATATAATAATAATAAATCTTTTTTTAATTTTTTTTTAAAAATATTTTTTGGGGGCTTTTATGCCTTTAATGATAGGATAGTGGAGAGAGACAGGAAGTGAATGGGAGAGAGAGCGTTGGGGTGGGATCCGGAAAGGACCACGGGGCGGGAATCGAACTTGGGTCGCCGGCATGCGGTGCAGGGGCATCAGCCAGTTGCGCCACTGCTGGGGCCACTCAGCTCCATCTTTAACCCCCTGCACACAGGCTGGGAGGGTGGAGGACTCACATTTCTTGGCTCACATATCAGCCCTAATTTGAAATGGGACATTGACACCACCCACCTTATCAAAAAGGCAAATCAGAGACTTTATTTCCTAAGACAACTGAAAAAAGTTTAATGTAGACAAAACTCTTTTGGTGCTCTGCTACAAAGCCATCATTGAAAGCATCATCTCTTCTTCAATCACCGTCTGGTATGGGAGCTCTGACAGTCGCACCAAGAGGATATTAGAGAGAGTTGTCACCAAAGACAAAAAAAATCCACCGACATTGGCCGGGTTTCCCAGATTCGTTAAGAAGCTCTTAAATGCTAAGAACTTCTTTGGAGCGTTCTTAGAACGTTCTTAGAGCGCTCCTAAGAAGTTCTTAGCACTTAAGAGCTTCTTAACGAATCTTGAAAACCCGGTCAATGTTGTGTGGCTATTAATAAAGTTCCTATTCTATTCTATTGGTTTTAATGTGATTTCGTCTCAGTTTTGTTCTATCGCATTCTTAGTATGGTACAGTTGTTACCATGTGAGATGGGTTTTTGTGGATAAAGCATATTTCATTTCTAATGTTAATAACATCAGTCAAATTTACCCCCGGCTGTGTGTATCTGTTGCTAAATAAAAATCTGGCATAAACAAATAGTTACAGTGCATGAAAATGCACTGTACTGTTCTTCCTAGGCTTCTTCTTCTTCTTATTCTTCTTCTTCTAACGCTTTTAATGCAGCTCCAACCGTTTGACGTAGAAACTTCATTCAAACTTTGACGCGTAGGTCTTGCTTAGGACACCCGTGCTATGTATTTTTCAACTTTGTAACTTTTATACTTTTTAAACTAGAAATTAAAAACTATTAAAAATGTCCCCATAGACTTAACATTGTGATTATGACATCATAATAGGGCACTTAGAATCTTCTGCCAGGTGGCCAGGCCAGCTGCAGCAGCTCTCTCTCTCTCTCAGGCTTTAAGCATACATTCCCTGTGAAGACTACATATACCTGTTAAACTGTTTCCTCTGTCCACAACTGTTTCAAAATAAAAGTCCTCACTGCAATAATACACTATTAAATCATTTAACCATTGAAACTACTCATCTATTTAACTGTTCAACCATTCCCACTGTCAGTTATCATCAACTATGCCTCCAGTCAACTACATGAGACCTCCATGTACCTAGCAACCAACATAGCAACCATTAAAATTAGGCGTTTATGACCGTTTCCATAGCAACCAACATGATTTTACTACAGTAACTTCTTTATTCCTGATAGTGGCAGCCATGGATACCCTATTAACAAATGTTTCAAAATAAAAGTCCTCAGTAGCAAGTTAACATAGATAGCATTGTTAGCATTTTTAGCATAACTGCTAAAAAGGATTAG
The DNA here is from genome assembly GCF_963854185.1 of Sardina pilchardus. NCBI lineage: Eukaryota > Metazoa > Chordata > Actinopteri > Clupeiformes > Clupeidae > Sardina > Sardina pilchardus. The sequence continues at coordinate 25,282,445 of NC_085013.1, forward strand.
CTAAGTTAGCTAATCAACCTGGTTAGCATTGTTAGCATAGTTAGCATTGCTAACGTTGTTAGCATTTTAAACATTTCTGTTAGAAATCATTAGTTAAGTTAGCTGATCAACCTGGTTAGCATTGTTAACATAGTTAGCATTGTTAGCATTTTTACCATAACTGTTAGAAATCATTAGCTAAGTAAACCAATCAACCTGGTTATCATTGTTAACATAGTTAACATTTTAACATACCTTTTAGAAATCATTAGTTAAGTTACATCTGGAATGTTTAAGCTTTAAACTGTCTACCTTCACACATCAACTCTCTTTAAACTATGCAATCACCATTTTTACCCTAGCTACACCTTAGTAGCCATATCTACATCATCTATCTATATTTTTTTTCATTTTCATGCACTGGTAATTCCTTGGAATTGCATTTCTAGTTATTTTTGACATTTTTATTGAGTTGTTTTATTTTAAATATCTTCGTCACTGCTCTCCTGCCACTGGTACCAGAGGTCTGGATTCTCATATTTCCAGTGTTCTCTCCTGGGTGCAGGTCCTCCTCCTCCTCTTCCTTCTCCTCCTCCTCCTCCTCCTCCTCCTCCTCTCACCGGCCACCACAGCTGGCCTTCTCTCCATCCCATGCTGTCCTGCCTCTGGTACCAGCGCTCTGGACTCTCATGAGAGACTTCCACCGCTCCCTCCTCCACCACCGTATCAGCCTGCTCCTCTTTCTCCTTCTTCTCCACCACAGGTTCCTTCTTCACCTCCATGGACTTTTTAACTTTTTCCAGAT
>NC_085013.1:25288228-25310728 GCF_963854185.1 Sardina pilchardus
AACTCTGACTGTTTTATGTGAACAAGCATAACGTTGACTCTTCGATTGAGTGCTTGATAAACAGCAAGGAAGTTTGATACAGTGTACCGTGCTTTGCATTGAAACGTTTGAACATTGCGACTGCAACGTTTTAACATTGTGTTCCAAGTTTGTCACCTCGTCCCTGTTTGAAGTGCTTGATTGAAGCGCTAAACATATTATTTGAGGCTCGCGCATCCGCGAGTGAATGAAACATTCGTGTTTAATTGAATAAGAATAGTCTATTTGATAGCTTACGGTGGTTTCATTAGTGGAACGTTTGATTTGTTGGTTTGTTTGAATTGCGTGGATCACGCTGCATTTGAAAGCCTAGTAAACGCTGTCGTTCAAGCTTAACTATGGCCACTATGGGTGCTCATATGTCTGTTGAAATGGAGGAGCATATGAAGGTGCTTAAGAAAGCCAGAAAAGGCAAATTAGCAACGTGTACACGAAAAATGAATGAAATTAAAAGGGCAATGCAAGAAAACAATATGGAAGCTGTGAAACAACATTTTATCATTTTCCAATCACTTTCTGAAGAATTTAAGAATGCCCATGATGCTGTGCAAGATGTATTATCAGAACAGGAAAGGCAAATGGACAAAACTGGATGGTATGAACCTAGGATAAAACCATTTGAAGATTTCCTGGAAGAGGTACAAGTTTGGGAGCACTCGATGGCGCAGCAAGGTGAATTAGAGGAACAGGAATACTCTGATGAAGAACATGAGTCTGCTGAACCAGAGGCTGCATCAGAGCAGCAAGAGGGTGCATCAGATCTACCAGAGTCAACTGATGTACAAGATTTAATCCGTCCAAAAGATAGCATTTCTAATGTTAGCAAAGCTAAATCATCTTCAGTGACATCAGCACACAGGAAGGCTCTTGCTGAACAAGCTGCACTGTTGTCACGCAGGAAAGCATTAGAAGCTAAGCATTCACTTGAGCAACAGAGATTGATCTTGGAGTCAAGGATTGAAAACGCAGGACTCGAAGCAGACATTGCTGCATCAGATGCCAAGATAAAGGTCCTGGAAAGCTTCGATTTGCAGTCAGGAAAGTCTGAAGATGGCATGAATTCCTACTTAGACAGCCATAGACCATTTTTACATGAATCAAGGCAACAGCAATCACCCGTGGAGTATGCGAGAATATCAGTAGTGCCTAAAACACCACTGCAAACAATTCTACAACAGCCTAGACCTGCTAGAGTGTCAACAATCCCTGAACAAAAGCGGGCAATGCCAATACGCCCAGTCTCAACACCAAAGCAGCCTGTCACGATTGCAAAGACACCAAACCCTTTAAAGCTCAAGCAGGAGAAGATCCATCAAAAGCGCATTGATACTGAACCAAGTCCAGACTATGACGGTTTATCTGCTGTCATGCAAAGACAAAATGACATTGTAGATTTACTTGTACTGCAACATAAACAAACACTATTACCTGTCAGAGAAATACCAACCTTTCATGGCGACCCATTAACTTTCACAACATTCATGCGTGCTTTTCAATATAGCATTGAAGACAAAACAGCAAACAGTCAAGATCGCCTGTATTATCTTGAGCAGTATACTACAGGACAACCCAGAGAACTCGTCCGAAGCTGCTTCCATATGGATCCGTCAAGAGGATATATTGAGGCCAAAAGACTCCTACAAGAGAACTTTGGAGATGAATTGAAAGTCACAATGGCATATATGGATAAAGCCTTGAAATGGATGAATATCAAGTCCGACGATGGAAAGGAACTACAGAGTTATGCGCTGTATCTTAGAGGTTGCTGCAATACCATGCAAGACCTGAAGATCATGGAAGACTTGGATTTACCCTCCAACATGAAACTGATTATCACAAAGTTGCCCTACAAACTGAGAGAAAGATGGAGAACCGTTGCACGTGACATCTTAGAACGAACAGGTCACAGAGCCCGTTTCCATAACCTTGTAGCCTTTATGGAGAGGCAGGCCAAGATTTTACTGGACCCACTGTTCGGTGATATTCAAGACCTCAACAAGACCAAGGCTGCAGCCATTTCCAAACAACCAAGCTCACTTAGGAGAAAGGACAGTAGCTTTGCTACAACTGTAGCAGTGCTAACTGATGACTGCGACATCAGAACATTTGCAAAAGAACATTCATTCAAACATCAAAGTGTACCAGACTCCTTTGCCGCCTGTGCGTTCTGTGAAGGCAAACATCACTTGAAGGATTGCCAGAAGTTGAAGACACAGCCACATGCAGCCACAGTAGAGTTTCTTAAAACCAAAGGCTTTTGTTTTGGATGTCTCTTGAGAGGACACATGAGTAAAGACTGCAAGAGGAGGATGACGTGTGAGAAGTGTCAAGGTAAACACCCCACCATCTTGCATCTAGACAAAATAAAGCTGACTGAGCCAGTAAAACAGAAGGAGACCTCAATCAACAGCGGTCATGTCACCCTCAAAGCTGGTGGCGTAACCGGGGCCGGTAAAGACTGTGCTCTGTCAATCGTGCCGGTTCAAGTAAAAGCCACAAAGGGCAGCAAGGCCGTGCTGACCTACGCTTTTCTGGATCCAGGGAGTTCAGGGACGTTCTGCACAGAGAAATTGAGAAGACAGTTGAACGCAAAAGGTCGTAAAACTGAGATTCTCTTGCGGACGATGGGGCAGATCAAGACTGTCTCAAGTTATGAACTATCTGGACTGGAAGTAGGTAACCTGGATGGGAGCACCTTTATGACACTCCCTAAGGTCTACACACATGATGCCATCCCTGTGACCAAAGAGAATGTTGCAACCCAGAAGGACATCTCAAACTGGCCATATTTGAAAGAAGTCAAGCTAAATGAGATCGATGCGGACATTGATCTTCTTATAGGAGTCAATGCCCCAAGAGCCCTGGAACCATGGCAAATTATAAATGCAAAAGACAGTGGCCCTTATGCAGTGAAGACGATGTTTGGATGGGTGATCAATGGACCACTCAATGCTTGTGCTGCTGAGGAGTCTTCAGGATTGCCGACATTGGCCACAAACTACATCTCAGTGACCGAGTTGAAAGATCTACTAGTACAGCAGTACAATCATGATTTTCCTGAGAGGAAATATGACGAAAGGAAAGAGATGTCTGCTGAGGATCACAAGTTCATGCAGAGTGCGAACAATTCAGTAATGCTCAAGAATGGACATTACTATATGTCACTTCCACTGCGTGACAGAGACATGATGATGCCGAACAACCGTGACGTTGCCAAGCAACGAGCCCTGAACCTGATAAGAAAGTTCAAATCAGATCCGACTTATGCTTTGGAATACAGGAACTTTATGACTGACGTCATCCAGAAAGGTTACGCTGAGATGGTGCCACAGGACAGGCTTCAGAGGCAAGAAGGGAAAGTATGGTACATCCCACATCATGCAGTATATCACAAGAGGAAGAAAACTCTTCGAGTGGTATTCGATTGTTCATCAACATTCCAACAAACATCCCTCAATGACAGACTTCTTCAAGGACCTGACCTGACAAACCCTCTCCTCGCTGTACTGCTAAGGTTCCGCCAAGAGCCCATTGCGATGATGGCAGACATAGAGGGGATGTTTCATCAAGTCCGTGTCCATGAGGATGACCGAGACCTGTTAAGGTTCCTGTGGTGGCCAGACGGCGACACGTCAAAGAGACTTCAGGAGTATCGGATGACTGTCCACCTATTCGGAGCGATATCCTCTCCAACATGTGCCAACTTCGCACTGCGCAAGACTGCAGATGACCATGGTCATGGCTATGCTGAAGAGGTGAGCAAGACCATCAAAAGCAACTTTTACGTCGATGACTGTCTTAAGTCTGTGGCAACAGAAGACCAGGCCATTACCCTCTGCAAGGACCTCCGAGACCTCTGCTCTCAGGGTGGATTCAAGCTCACAAAGTGGGTTTGCAACAGCCGCTCTGTGCTTGCTTCTATTCCTGATGAGTACAAGGCGAAGCAGATCAAAGAATTGGACCTGGACAGAGAGAAGCTGCCACTAGAGAGAGCTCTTGGAGTTCAATGGAACATCGAACAAGACACTTTCATTTTCCGTGTGGCTCTCCAGGACAGACCCCTGACCCGTCGGGGTATCCTATCAGTCGTCAGCTCTATTTATGATCCCTTAGGATTCCTGGCACCATTCATCCTAAAAGCAAAGCAGATTCTTCAAGACCTCTGTAAACTGAAGTGCGGATGGGATGATAGCATATCAGACACTTACCTCGCACCTTGGAAGAAATGGCTTGCTGAACTGGACCAACTTTCCAGCATCAAGATCAACAGATGCATAAAGCCTAAGAACTTTGGCCAAGTTGAACAGGCACAGATGCATCACTTCTGCGATGCAAGCGAAAGTGGCTATGGCAGTGTAAGCTACCTACGACTGACCAACAGAGCAGGTGAAATCCATGTGACTCTTGTTCTGGGGAAATCCAGAGTGACACCGCTAAAACAAATGACCATCCCTAGACTAGAGCTAGCCTCAGCAACGCTTGCGGCCAAGATGGACCGACTGCTGAGGTCTGAACTAGAGTTGGAGTTAGAGCCCTCAACCTTTTGGACAGACAGCGAATCCGTGTTGAAATACATAAGAAACGAGACTAGAAGATTCAAAACCTTCGTGGCCAATAGGATTTCAGATATCCGTGAGCTTTCAGACAAAGACCAGTGGCGGCACATCGGTTCTAAGGAAAATCCGGCTGATGACGTTTCACGTGGCCTGAACATTGAAGCTTTCCTGAAGTCCAAGACGTGGTTCCAAGGACCAGAGTTTCTTGCGAAACCAGACACTGAATGGCCAAATGTGCCAAAAGACTTTCCACCCATCGAATCAAATGATCCTGAGGTGAAAAGAGAGACAATAGTGAACAGTCTGATTGTAGAAGCAAAGAGCCCACTAAGCAAGCTAATTGAGTACTACTCACACTGGAACAGCCTGAAAAGAGCTGTAGCTTGGATGCTGAAGTTTCGGGCACTTCTGCAAGACCAGAAACTACGCAGAGTCACTAGGAACACTCAGACTGACCTAAAGTTCAAAGCAAAAGCTAGACTTACAGTGGAAGACCTGCAGGAGGCGGAACTTTGTATTATCCACTTCGAACAAAGAAAAGCTTTCCAGCAGGAGATTGATGCACTCAAGCAAGGACAGCCATGTGCCAAAACAAGCACACTCCGCAAGCTGGACCCAATCCTGGACCAGGATATCTTGAGGGTAGGAGGAAGGCTTAACAAAATGGCCTTACCAAGCGAAATGAAGAACCCAATAATTCTGCCGAAGAACTCACACATCTCTAGACTGATCCTACAGCAAATCCATCTGCAAGTAGGGCACTCAGGACGTAGTCACATGCTAGCCAAGCTGCGAGAAAGATTCTGGCTACCGTGTGCTAACACCATGGCTAGGAAAACCATCAAAAGATGCATCTTCTGCCGAAGATATCAGGCCAAAGTGGAACAGCAGAAGATGGCAGATTTGCCACAGGACCGCATAACCCCGGATGAACCTCCATTCACCCATGTGGGGGTAGATTACTTCGGGCCTATCGAGGTAAAGAGGGGCCGGTCGCAGGTGAAACGCTACGGAGTGATCTTCACTTGTCTTGTTTGCCGTGCAGTGCACCTTGAAGTGGCGAGCTACTTGAACACTGACTCGTGCATCAATGCTTTACGCAGATTCATTTGCCGCAGAGGACCCGTGTCAAGCATCAGATCGGATTGCGGCACTAACTTCATTGGTGCAAACAGAGAGTTGCAAGAGGCCTTGAAGGAAGTTGATAACTCTAAAATCCAACATGTACTACTCAAGGAAGGAGTGAAGTGGTCTTTCAATCCCCCCTCAGGAGCACATCACGGAGGAGTGTGGGAAAGATTGATCCGCCTCGTCAAAAAGATTCTTTATTCTGTCTTGAAAGAACAGCGCTTAGATGACGAGTCTCTCCAAACAGCACTGTGTGAAGTTGAGGCGATCATGAATGACCGACCCATCACCACAGTGTCTAGTGACCCAAACGACCTGGAACCGCTTACTCCGAACCATCTTCTCCAACTGAAGTCAAAACCAGTCATGCCACCTGGACTCTTCATGGAAAGAGACTTGTACTCCCAGCGAAGATGGAGACAAGTGCAATACATATCGGACCTCTTTTGGCGAAGATGGATAAAGGAATACTTGCCTCTCATGCAGGAGAGGATAAAATGGAACAGACCTAGAAGAAACTTAACAACTGGAGACCTGGTTGTGATTGTGGATGAAACTGCTCCCAGAAACTCCTGGCAGCTGGGCAGAGTGGTCAAACCTCTCCCTGGATCAAAAGGGCTAGTACGAAGTGTTTTAGTGAAGACCAAATCGAACGTCCTTGAAAGGCCAGTGAGCAAACTATGCCTAGTTATGGAGGCAGAAGATGGAAGCAGATCAGAAATAACATGAAAGTTTATTGAGACTCACAAGGAACTTTGCTTGCACTTAGACTAATGTATCTGGACATTAGATTTAGAAGTTTAATTGGCTCCTTTTTTAGTAATTGTTCACCTTGACTGGCTCACAATTAGGGGCCGGTATGTTAGGGCCAATTTAATCTTTATTTCTACTTTACTGAAATTTACCTCCCCCTGCTGGCACTTTTATTTTGCCCGACGACGCCACCAGGAACTCCTTATAGGTAGACAGGAAGTGAGGCCTGGCAGGTGACCGCATTAGAACAAACGCTAGCTACAGTCGGGAGCGATATAGTTTTTTGACCACACACAGACTCGTATAACTTTTGAACATTAGAACACGAACAGAACACGAAAGATATTAGGAATTAGAAGCTTTTCGTTTACATTTACATTGATACACGCATAGCCTACATCGTTTTTGGATATATTTCAGTTGAACTTAGAAGGATAGAGATCCTATTTTGGTTGAAATTATTTTAAGTTTGTGAACGTGCGTCCGAAATCCCCCCGCCTTGGCTCGCGCGGCGGCTTGATGGTAAGCAAAGACAAGTTGCTGAAACACCTGTATTAACTGGTTTCCTAGTCACATCTCTCATCATTTATTCAGGTGAGGTGTCCAGTGGAGTCCAGATGTAACATTGACCAACAGTCTACTCGCTACTCTGTGATTCGTTCAATCTGCTTGATGTCAGAAGGGAAATTTCATGCCACAAATTTAACAATGAGTCTCAGGTGATGCAGACGAATGATGCTGGCTGGATTGGCAGCACTGGATTGGATGGAGGTGCACTTTAAAGAGAATATGAGAGCTGTCCAGGATATGGGGGGAGTGCAGGAGGGTAAGAGAGCTGTGCAGAGTTGGGGGGGCGGGGGGGGGGGGGGTACAGGGGTACAGGAGACTAAGAGATCTGTACAGGAGGATTGGAGAGCTGTGCTGATATGGGGGAGTACAGGAGGATTGGAGAGCTGTGTTGAGATGGGGGAGTACAGGAGAAGAAGAGATCTGTGCTAAAGAGGAGCATGTCCTTACCCTGGTAGCCCTGAGAGGAAGCCTGCTGAAGGCACAGCTGATCTGAATGGTGCATCTGCATGGGGCAGCTATCGATTGGGTCTTCATATCCTCAGAAAGCATCTCTTCCTCCCTCCCTCTCTCTCTTTTTCTCTCTCTCTGTTTCCTCCTCTCCTCCCTCCCTTCCTCTCTCTCTCCCTCTGCAATGGTTCAATAAAAGGGGTTTTGAAAGTCAAAAGTCTCTCCCCCTCTCTCTGTTTCTCCTCATCTCTCCCTCGCTCGCTCTCCATCTCTCCCTCTCTCCCTCTCTCTCCCTCTCCCTCTCTCTGTCCCCTCTTCTGTCCTCCCCAGGGAGGCATTGCTGCTTGTCTGTCATGGATTTGACCCGTCTGGAGAGTGGGTCCACACATCCATCCACTTCAGAGTTAAATCCACTCATTGACTCCTGTGTTGATTCCACACTGATGAATGAGAGGATACACAGAGTTGACCGGTGTGACCTGTCCAGGAACAACAAAATGGAGGCACTAAACATGATGGAAAGGAGAAAGAGAGAGAGAGAGATAGATGGAGATAGAGAGAGAGAGAGATAGGCAGAGAGAGAGACAGAGAAAGAGAAAGAGAGAGAGAGATAGACAGAGAAGGAGCCAGAGAGATAGACAGAGAGAAAGAGATGAATTGAGTGGGATAAATCTTTCATGTCAAGATATCTGTTCTCCATGAGGCATGCGTAGAGAAGGGGGAGAGAGGTGTCAGTGAGGCATGTGCGTACAGAGAGGGAGAGAGAGGTGTTGATGTCGCTGACCCCTGAGGCCCGTTAGAGGGCAGTAGGGCAGTAGAATGCCCACGTGCCCCCAGGCTAAGCTGAGACCCGCGGACCCTGTTGTCCTTCTCTCCGCACGGTGCACACTGGACACTCACCATCTGCCGAGCAGCACGTCTACCTGAGCTGTTTTTCCAGAAGGTTCCAGCTGAAGGATCCGTGCGGCACTTGTGTTTTTTCCCCCCTAAACAGTAACATCAGGGTTTATTTATGGAATACGGACGGTGCTGCTGTAGCCTCAAGGATGGATTCAGCTGAATTATTTACCGAACCAAAAACATACATCCTCACACAGTGAACAGATCAATACTTCAGGCAGGTCTTTTTAGGGGGGGGGGGGTGTTTGTGGAATATGGTCTATTTCATCCCTCGTAATGGTACAGAAGGTCAGGCGTATTTTTACTTAATGTGTACAAATCGCCCTGTGTCATAGCATTACTGGACACTAGATGCAATCTTCTAGTTCAAGGGTAAGACGTGTGTGTGTGTGTGTGTGTGTGTGTGTGTGTGTGTGTGTGTGTGTGTGTGTGTGTGTGTGTGTGTGTGTGTGTGTGTGTGTGTGTGTGTGTGTGTGTGTGTGTGTGTGTGTGTGTGTGTGTGTGTGTGTGTGTGTGTGTGTGTGTGTGTGTGTGTGTGTGTGTGTGTGTGTGTGTGTGTGTGTGTGTGTGTGTGTGTGTGTGTGTGTGTGTGCGCGCAACATGTAAGAATAAAATAATAGAACTCCCTGATTAAATCAACATCAGGTAATTCTTCCATTTAGAGACCTTGTGAAGTGAAGGCGGTTACCATAACAACAGGTGAGGTGCCTCACAGATCCTTAGCTACTAAGTAGTCTTGTCAACGGAGTGAAAAGAAAGTCTGCTGGTTACTTCTGTGAATGTGAATGTATGTATCTGTATGTGTGTGTGTATGCGACTATGTGTGTAAGGATTGTAAGGCCTTTTGATATTGCTTTACATTTTGCCGATAAACATAATTGCAATGCATTTGTTGACCTTGTGAAAATATATCAAAAGAATGAACGTAGTTTAACATGAATCTTGAAGTAGAATCAAATACACTTTCAATGTCAGCTACAACAAGTATTTTAAACCTGCGTTTCATTTGAACTTTAAGCTCAACATTTCCTTCCACTAGGGCTTCATATATCACCAGTGAATAAGCTCACTGTAAGAAATCCGCATCGCTCACCGAAACCACGACGCATAACTTCCCCCGCTAGTGCTCTGGAATGTGCCGTTGATTAGAGGAGGGTGTCCTTCTTTGGCATGTTTAATTCGTATCCCCATCCACCGTTTTTCCATCGGCCCGTTATTAAAATCATTATTAATCACGCTCCCTGAAACGGTCCTGACGACGCGGGGCCCGGCCTAGCAGCCTGTGCAGCTGGGAGCCATTTTCGACGAGCCAAAGTAAATTTGGATTCATTGATAGCAATCCGGTCCCTTATCTGATGAGATTAGGGTTGATGCTCGGTGCTCAAATGCCCATTAGCTGAATATCTAGCTTAACTAGAAATGCAATTCCAAGGAATTACCAGTGCATGAAAATGCAAAAAATAGATAGATAATGTAGATATGGTTACTAAGGTGTAGCTAGGGTAAACATGGTGGTTGCATAGTTTACAGAGAGTTGATAGTGTGAAGGTAGACAGTTTAAAGATGAAACGTTCCAGTTCTAACCTAACTAATGATTTCTATTCATGTTAAAATGTTGATTAGCTAACTTAGCTAATGATTTCTAGCAGTTACGCTAAAAATGCTTACTATGCTAGCAATGCTAACAATGCTAACCAGGTTGATTAGCTAACTTAACCGATGATTTCCAGCAGTAATGTTAAAAATGCTAACTATGCTAACAATGCTAAATTTGCTAACAATGCTAACCAGGTTGATTAGCTAACTTAGTTGATGATTTTTTGCAGTTATGCTAAAAATGCTAACTATGCTAACAATGCTAACCATGGTAACTAGCTAACTTGCTAGTGAGGACTTTTATTTTGAAACATTTGTTGCTAGGGTATCCATGGTGGCCACTATCAGGAAACAAGAAGTTACTGCAGTATAATCATGTTGGTTGCTATGGAAACGGTCATAAACACTTTTTAATGGTTGCTATGTTGGTTGCTAGGTACATGGAGGTTTCATGTAGTTGACTGGAGGCATAGTGGATGATAACTGACAGTTGGAATGGTTGAACAGTTCAATAGTTGAGTAGTTTCAATGGTTAAATGATTTAATAGTGTATTATTGCAGTGAGGACCTTTATTTTGAAACAGTTGTGGACAGAGGAAGTAGTGAAACAGGATCTGTAGTCTTAATGAGATTGTATGCTTAAAGCCTGAGACAGAAGGTGCTTCTCATAGCGTTTACGCGTCCTCTCTCGCTCCTCACTGATCTACATAAAGAATGATGGAGCGGCAACAATGGGATAGTCTAGCCCTTCTTCTATCTTTCTTTATGTAGATCATTGAGGATCGAGGATCGAGGGAGGACATATAAACGCTGCTTGAGAGGGACCCACAGTAAATACTTTAAAAGTTGTATGTAGATAGTCTAATTAATGTTGATAGATAGAATGTTTAATGGATGTTGATAGGCAGATTGTTTAATAGATATTGATTGACAGTTTAATGGGTGGATGAGTGAATGGTCTGAAGAAGATGAATGGATAGAAGGTTGGATGGAATGTGCCTTATATTCTTGTTAAGAGAGACACTGATACAGCTCTCTGAGAGTAGTTGACACAGGTGTAATCAATTTAACTGGAGCCAGAGTATCTTAAAGCCTGAGACAGAGTAAATAATTTAAAAGTTGAATGTAGATAGTCTAATTAATGTTGATAGACAGAGAGTTTAATGGATGTTAGACAGATTGTTTAATAGATGTTGATAGACAGTTTAATGGGTGGATGAGTGAATGGTCTGAAGAAGATGAATGGATAGAATGTTGGATGGAATGTGCCTTATATTCTTGTAGAATGGAGAGACACAGCTCTCTACTGAGAGTAGTGGATACAGATACAGGTGTAATCAATTTAACTGTTTAGTTTAAGAGAGCCAGCCTGAGACAGAGTAGATTGTTTAAAAGTTCAATGTAGAGCGTCTAATTGATGTTGTTGATAGGCAGACTGTTTAGAATGGGTGGATGAGTGAATGGTTTGAAGAAGATGAATGGATATAAAGTTGGATGGAATTAGGAGGACTTATTTTGATACTGTTGTGCGCAGAGGATACAGGGGAACAGAATATGTAGTCTTCAGAGAGGAGCCTGAGAGAAACTGACAGTTGATGCCCAGGTGGCTGACCAGCTGGGGTAACATTCTAATTGCTGCCGTGATGTCATAATGAGCAATGTTAAGTCTATGGGGGAAATGGTGATAGTTTTTAACTAATAGTTTAAAAAGTATAAAAGTTACAAAGTTGAAAAATATAAAGCACATATGGCATAAGCAAGACCTACGCAACAAAGTTTGAATGAAGTTTCTACGTTAAACGGTTGAAGCTGAATTGCGAGCGTTAGAAGAAGAAGTTTAACTAGAAATGCAATTCCAAGGAATTACCAGTGCATGAAAATGCAAAAAAATGTAGATATGGCTACTAAGGTGTAGCTAGGGTAAACATGGTGGTTGCATAGTTTAAAGAGAGTTGATAGTGTTAAGGTAGACATTTTAAAGCTTAAACATTCCTGTTCTAACTTAACTAATAATTTCTAACAGGTATTCTAAAATGTTAACTATGCTAACAATGCTAACCAGGTTGATAAGTTAACTTAGCTGATGATTTCTAGCAGTAATGCTAAAAAATGCTAACTATGCTAACATTGCTAACTATGTTAACTATGCTAACCACGTTGATTAGCTAACTTAGCTAATCATTTTAGCAGTTGTGCTAAAAATGCTAACTATGTTAACAATGCTAACTATGCTAACAATGCTAACCAGGTTGATGAGCTAACTTAGCTAATCATTTTTAGCAGTTATGCTAAAAATGCTAACTATGTTAACAATGCTAACTGTGCTAACCATGCTAACAATGCTAACTTGCTAGTGAGGACTTTTATTTTGAAACAGTAGTTGCTAGGGTATCCATGGTGCCCACTATCAAGAATAAAGAAGTTACTGAAGTATAATCATGTTGGTTGCTATGGAAACTGTCAAAAACGCTTAATTTTAATGGTTGCTATGTTGGTTGCTAGGTACATGGAGGATTCATTTAGTTGACTGGAGGCATAGTTGATGATAAATGACAGTTGGAATGGTTGAACAGTTAAATAGTTGAGTAGTTTCAGTGGTTAAATGATTTAATAGTGTATTATTGCAGTGAGGACTTTTATTTTGAAACAGTTGTGGACAGAGGAAACAGTTAACAGGATATGTAGTCTTCACAGAGAGATTGTATGCTTAAAGCCTGAGAGAGAGAGGGCTGCTGCAGGTGGGGCTGGCCACCTGGCATAAGATTCTAATTGCTCAACGACCCGATTGTGATGTCATAGAGGCCAATGTTAAAGGGATATTCCGCCATTTGTGGAAATACGCTCATTTTCCACCTCCCCTCGAGCAAAACAATCGATATTTACCTTGTTCCCGTTCATCCAGCCATTCTGTGAGTCTGGCGATACAACTTTTAGCTTCAGCCTAGCATAGATCATTGAATCGGATTAGACCATTAGCTTCTCGCCTGCTAGCTTCATGTTTAAAAGTGACTAATATTTCTGGTAATTTTCCCATTTAAAACCTGTGTCCTCTCAAGTTAGAAAGTGCAATAAGACCAACTGAAAATGAACCCTGCCGTTTTTCTAGGCTGATTTGACATGGAACTACACTCTCATCTGGCGTAATAATCAAGGCAACTTGCAAACGTACCATAGGCGCAGTGATATCGTACGCAGCATCTGAAAATAGTCCCCATAGACATCAAGCAGTAGTAGTGCCAGTAGCTGCAAGTTGCCTTGATTATTACGCCAGATGAGAATGTAGTTCCATGTCAAATCAGCCTAGAAAAACGGCAGGGTTCATTTTCAGTTGGTCTTATTGCACTTTCTAACTTGAGAGGACACAGGTTTTAAATGGGAAAATTACCAGAAATATTAGTCACTTTTAAACATGAAGCTAGCAGGCGAGAAGCTAATGGTCTAATCCGATTCAATGATCTATGCTAGGCTGAAGCTAAAAGTTGTATCGCCAGACTCACAGAATGGCTGGATGAACGGGAACAAGGTAAATATCGATTGTTTTGCTCGAGGGGAGGTGGAAAATGAGCGTATTTCCACAAATGGCGGAATATCCCTTTAAGTCTATGGGGAAATTTTTAATAGTTTTTAATTTATAGTTCAAAAAGTATAAAAGTTACAAAGTTGAAAAGTCATAGCAACCCGATCCATTAGAATACCTACGTTACAAAGTTTGAATGAAGTTTCTAAGTTAAACGGTTGAAGAGAAATTGCGGTTAGAAAAAGCTGTCAGCGGAATAATAATAAAGACTAGAAATGCAATACCAAGGAATTACCAGTGCATGAAAATGCAAAAAAATTTAGATATGGCTACTAAGGTGTAGCTAGGGTAAACATGGTGGTTGCATAGTTTAAAGAGAGTTGATAGTGTTAAGGTAGACATTTTAAAGCTTAAACATTCCTGTTGGTTAACAATGCTAACCATGTTGATTAGCTAACTTAGCTAATCATTTTAGCAGATGTGCTAAAAATGCTAACTATGCTAACAGTGCTAACCAGGTTGATTAGCTAACTTAGCTAATCATTTTTAGCAGTTATGTTAAAAATGCTAACCATGCTAACAATGCTAACTTACTAATGAGGACTTTTATTTTGAAACAGTAGTTGCTAGGGTATCCATGGTGCCCACTATCAGGAATAAAGAAGTTACTGTAGTATTATCATGTTGGTTGCTATGGAAACTGTCAAAAACGCTTAGTTTTAATGGTTGCTATGTTGGTTGCTAGGTACATGGAGGTTTCATTTAGTTGACTGGAGGCATAGTTGATGATAACTGACAGTTGGAATGGTTGAACAGTTAAATAGTTGAGTAGTTTCAGTGGTTAAATGATTTAATAGTGTATTATTGCAGTGAGGACTTTTATTTTGAAACAGTTGTGGAAAGAGGAAACAGTTAACAGGATATGTAGTCTTCACAGAGCTATTGTATGCTTAAAGCCTGAGAGAGAGAGGGCTGCTGCAGGTGGGGCTGGCCACCTGGCATAAGATTCTAATTGCTCAACGACCCGATTGTGATGTCATAGAGGCCAATGTTAAGTCTATGGGGAAATTTTGAATAGTTTTTATTTAATAGTTCAAAAAGTATAAAAGTTACAAAGTTGAAAAGTCATAGCAACCCGATCCATTAGAATACCTACGTTACAAAGTTTGAATGAAGTTTCTAAGTTAAACGGTTGAAGAGAAATTGCGGTTAGAAAAAGTGGTAAGCGGAATAATAATAACTAGAAATGCAATTCCAAGGAATTACCAGTGCATGAAAATGCAAAAAATGTAGATATGGCTACTAAGGTGTAGCTAGGGTAGACATGGTGGTTGCATAGTTTAAAGAGAGTTGATAGTGTTAAGGTAGACATTTTAAAGCTTAAACATTCCTGTTCTAACTTAACTAATAATTTCTAGCAGGTATTCTAAAATGTTAACTATGCTAACAATGCTAACCAGGTTGATAAGTTAACTTAGCTGATGATTTCTAGCAGAAATGCTAAAAATGCTAACTATGCTAACATTGCTAACTATGTTAACAATGCTAACCATGTTGATTAGCTAACTTAGTTAATCATTTTAGCAGTTGTGCTAAAAATATTAACTATGCTAAAATGCTAACTATGCTAACAATGCTAACCAGGTTGATTAGCTAACTTAGCTAATCATTTTTAGCAGTTATGCTAAAAATGCTAACAATGCTAACAATGCTAACAATGCTAACTATGCTAACCATGCTAACAATGCTAACTTGCTAGTGAGGACTTTTATTTTGAAACAGTAGTTGCTAGGGTATCCATGGTGCCCACTATCAGGACTAAAGAAGTTACTGTAGTAGAATCATGTTGGTTGCTATGGAAACTGTCAAAAACGCTTAATTGTAATGGTTGCTATGTTGGTTGCTAGGTATATGGAGGTTTCATTTAGTTGACTGGAGGCATAGTTGATGATAACTGACAGTTGGAATGGTTGAACAGTTAAATAGTTGAGTAGTTTCAGTGGTTAAATGATTTAATAGTGTCTTATTGCAGTGAGGACTTTTATTTTGAAACAGTTGTGGACAGAGGAAACAGTTAACAGGATATGTAGTCTTCACAGAGAGATTGTATGCTTAAAGCCTGAGAGAGAGAGGGCTGCTGCAGGTGGGGCTGGCCACCTGGCATAAGATTCTAATTGCTCAACGACCCGATTGTGATGTCATAGAGGCCAATGTTAAGTCTATGGGGAAATTTTAATAGTTTTTATTTAATAGTTCAAAAAGTATAAAAGTTACAAAGTTGAAAAGTCATAGCAACCCGATCCATTAGAATACCTACGTTACGAAGTTTGAATGAAGTTTCTAAGTTAAACGGTTGAAGAGAAATTGCGGTTAGAAAAAGTGGTAAGCGGAATAATAATAACTATAAGAAGCCTAGGAAGAACAGTACAGTGCATTTGCATGCACTGTAACTATAAGAAGCCTAGGAAGAACAGTACAGTGCATTTGCATGCACTGTAATAATAAGAAGAATAGGAAGAACAGTACAGTGCATTTTCATGCACTGTAATTATGCTCTCTATATGCATGGCAATATCTGTCACACACACACACCCATATACTGTACACACACACACACACACACGTTCACGCAGACACACACACTCATACACACACACATGCACATTATTCATGTAGGCGCACACACACATACACACACACATACTCACTTCAAATTTAACCGTATCTTAATAAAAACACCAAATCATCAGCGAGAGTGTTTTTACAGCTGATGAGGGATACTTATAATAAATGCTTTTATTCACACACTCATACTCAGTCAGTCAGTCACTCACACACACACACGCACACGCACACACACACCAAACTCATGAGTGATGAAGGCAGCTCTGACTGAAAGACGCAGTGTCCGACAGATCCTGATAGTTTCATAGACTGAACCCACAAACCTTCAGCTGCAAGGAACCCCCCCCCCCCCCCCCCCACCCACACACACACACACACACACCCCTGCTCAAATATAGTCTACAGAGAACACTGTGTTCCAGCACTGCTGCAAGCCATTGAATTATCCCCGCTATCCAGTTTCCAGTAGTAGTTAGTGAAATTTATGTGTGTGCTGTCCCGAGCGGAGTGGTGCCTTCACAAGCGGGGCGTTCTGACCGGACTTGGGGGGGGGGGGGGGAGTGTGGCGGCCTCTACTCTGCCAGCGAGCTCCTGGCTCTCCCATTAACGAGCGAGGGAACGAGAGGAACGAGGGAACGAGGGGAACGAGAGAGCGAGGGGAACGAGAGAGCGAGCGATGGCGAACAAGGGAACGAGGGGAACGAGAGAGCGAGCGAGGGCCTGGTCTAGAGAGGGCAAGAAAGCAAATAGCAGCATGGATTTTTTTCTGAAACATCAGCAGCACACTGGAGCTCTCGTCTCATCTGACCCCCCAGGCTGCTAGAGACTTTAGAGTTTATTTATGCTACTCCATTTACTTTTTAACTCTGCTGCACTTTTACACTTTGCTGCAGACTGCAGAGCGCTCGGTGGTAGCAGCAGCAGCAGGGCCTCATCCCCAGCGGCTCATGAGCAGGCCCCACACAGGAGAGGTGGGGCCAATACACAGGAGAGGTGGGGCCAATACACAGGAGAGGTGGGGCCAGTGAACAGTAGAGGCGGGGCCATGGCACAAGACCGGCGTGGTCAGTGTACAGGAGAGGCGTGGTCAGTGTGCAGGAGAGGCGGGGCCAGTGCGCAGGAGAGGCGTGGTCAGTGTGCAGGAGAGGCGTGGTCAGTGTGCAGGAGAGGCGGGGCCATGGCACAAGACAGGCGTGTCCAGTGTGCAGGAGAGGCGTGGTCAGTGTGCAGGAGAGGCGTGGCCAGTGAATAGGAGAGGCGTGACCAGTTGCACGAGAGGCGTGGTCAGTGCACAGGAGAGGCGTGGCCAGTGAATAGGAGAGGCGTGGTCAGTTCGCACGAGAGGCGTGGCCAGTGAACTGGAGAGGCGTGGCCAGTGCGCAGGAGAGGCATCTACTACGACCACACCATGAGCTGAGCTTCAAATAGAATTTTACTGTGTAAACGTTTCGAGCGTTAGCCCTTAATTGCGTTACATAGTAAAAATTCTATCTGGAGCTCATGGTGTAACAGGCTTCTTTCACTAATTTAAAAAAAAAGAAAAAAAAAAAAAACCTCAATATCAAGCGCTTTTTAAGCTCACAGCAATCAGCCTGACCTCACAATGTTACGAGCCCACCGGGAGTGCTCCCCTGATCCTCCTGATTACCACTTTGTTACTGAGGAGGCAGATCAATCCTCCTGAAACATGAGTCTTGTACAGCCTGGCAGCGTTGGCAGGCAGCCTGGCAGCCTCAAGGTTGTTGGCTGACACGAGGGGCAAGACTGTGTTCATAATTCAGTGATGGCCTATTACTCTGCGTTAATAAGTCGGTAATAGCTTTTCTTGATTTATAAATGGGTTATAGGCATGTACCCGCTGTTTATCACATTACCAGCTATTTTGTAATCACTAAACCAGTTATCTTTGAGTTTTATAAACCTTGACCTTGAGCTTATAAATGAGCAATTTCGCCTTGTATTTCTATTTTCTACACATCTGATCATGTGTATTTTATCAAGGATGTTGTGTTTATAAATCAGTACTGTATGTAATACAGTTGGGTCCCCATCAAAGTGTTTAAAACTGCTATCTTTAAAACAATCTCATACCTCTGGGTAATGCTGTGTGCACGCACCGTCATATTTAGCTATGGCTGATGGTTGTCTATACGGTTCTTGTTATCTTGGCTCCCTATTTCTGGGATGGCAATCATAGGGCTCGTGGACCTGCAAAGATGTCTGATAACCTACATACTTTACGGAGCAGACGCTTGCCAAAGCCAGCAGTCTTGTCACATCCGTCGCCAGCACTGCATCAAATAAACTGTGATTACAGTTACTTATCTTCAACGTCGTGGTGTATATTTTCCTTTCCTAATGATCCCTTCCTGCTTCGTCCTCGCGCGCTGACTTGAAATATTTTTCCGTCGTCAGCGCGTTTTGGCCGTGCGAAACGTGTCAGATTTGCTTTAGGGGTCTTGTGATAACACATTAAGGGAGATAAGGTAAGACCAGAGAGCGGAGCTGACCGGCGAGGCCGCGGCTTGGAGCCTGACGATACGCATCTCCGCATAGCTGCGGTCATTCGTTTTTCTTTCAGCAGCATGCAGGAATGTCAGCGTGATTTTCATATCAGCACTGTAGCCATTAGTGCGCTGCTATTCGTCATGGTTTGGACCTGTGAAAATAGAATCAGACATTAGAGTGAAGAGGGGCTGCCAGTCTGGACCACAGAGATGATCCTGCCCTGTGTGTGTGTGTGTGTGTGTGTGTGTGTGTGTGTGTGTGTGTGTGCGCGCGCATGTGGTGTGTGTGTGTGTGTGTAGATGGGGATGTGGCAAGGGGTTGGAGGCCTGGGGTGTTGGAGAGAGTTCAGTGATTGTGCAGGCTAAAAACAACACGAGGGTTTCAACTCTAAATCATCTTGACTCAAGAAGGAAATGCTCAGGCCTTTTAATGTTGAGTGGGCCAAGCAGCTGTCAGCTGTGTGGGAAAGTTATACCAATAAACGGCAATTTATAGTTCTACCAATATTTGATATCGTTATTATTATTGAAATTGTTGATATTACGATTATTATCAGGCTTAATGTCAGTTCTTAACGTCAAACTGCAACCTTGCTTTTATGGGGGCATGGTGGACCAACAGTGGAGTTGAGCTGAGATAACGGTGGACAAGATTTCGATACCACTGCATGTCCTTGTCAGCGAATGTCTCCTAATTCCAACTCATTCACTTTAAGGCTATGTTTAGATGGAAGCTATCTAAAGAGAAAATGCACAAGTGGCGTAGCTTTCTCACTTTTTAATTCCGCATTTAGACGAGAATTATTTTTGGTGAAATCTGCGCGCTTACAGTACAGTGACACAAAAGTGTGTGACAGTTTAAATCCCACTCTGTGAGCCCCTGTGAGGTCCCAGCCAGGTCTCGGGTTGCTTTTAAGAAAACCCTCTGTGCATGTTGTTCTGCACTAAATCTCTGATGAGCTTTATCTTAACTGTAGATGTTCCCATCAGATAAAGTCCTCCGTGAAAGACTTACTGGGGTCCCTGTGCTAGACCTGGTCATCATCTCTAGGCAACACATGGGTCTTACACATACACACACACGCACACACACACACATGCACACGCACACGCACACACACGCACGCACGCACGCACGCACGCACGCACGCACGCACGCACGCACGCACGCACGCACGCACGCACGCACGCACGCACGCACACACACACACACACACACACACACACACAGACACATACACACTCCCTCTCTCTTTTCTCTCTCCTGCTCTCTCTCTCTCTATCCCCCCTTCTCTCTCCCTCTCTCTCTGAGATGTGTGTTTTGGTGACTTGCAAAGTTCTGTCTCTTGTTCTTGCCATCACCCATCAGCTTACTTGCCCCTGGGGGCAGGGGTAGAGGACTGGCCCTCTGAATACCCCCGTTCCCCCATCAGATACCCCACTGACACCATGATGGATTTGGCCGATCGCTCTCTGTCATGTAGCGCTGGACGACGTTGGGCTGTGTGAGAGGTGTTTGACTGAACACACACACACACACACACACACACACACACACACACACACACACACACACACACACACACACACAGCAGTCTCTGGAGTAGATCTGCCTTTTGTATGTGAATGAATGCTAGCGCCACCAGGTGGACAGGAGTCAGTGGTGCACGCTGACCAGTCTGTTTATGTAACTTCAGTCTGAGCATGCTCAGGTCACATTAGTGGAGTGACCTCGTCACCCCGTCCAAAATTCTTGTCTCCAGGGTGTTTGCTTTCTCTGCCTCACACACACCTCTCTGGGTGACAGGAAACAAATTTGTGCCCTCTCGGATTATCTTGCGTTTCTCTTGGGATTCTATATATGAAAGTATCTCTTCCTTCATTTTTAAATGTCATCACGTCGTGTGAGTGTGTGTTGGTGTGTGTGTGTGGATGTGCGTGTGTGTGTGTGTGTGTGAGAGAGAGAGTATGTGTGTGTGTGTGTGTGTGTGCGTGCGTGTGTGTGTGTGTGTATGAGAGAGTGTTTTGTGCATCGCTTGTTGTGAAATTTAATCTCAAAGTGCATCGCTGCAGAAACATAAATAATCACAAAAACAGTAATTGCCATGCTTTTCCAAGTCTGTTCTGCGCTCCTTGAGACTGATTGCTAGAGACCTCTGGTGTGATGCCCTCCATACTTAGCAGTGAGGTGTCTGGAGAGGAGGAACTCACTGTGGTAATGCTGCAGCTGGACCAATGCTGCAGAGAAATATATACACACACACACGCACACACACACACACACACACACACACACACACACACACACACACACAGAGACAACCTGCCAGTCTTCACCAGAGCAAGCAACTTTCTGTCTTTGCTATAGTCTGGAACCAAAGCTGTCGGCCTGTCTTTGCTACATTCAGGAACCAAAGCTGTCAGTCTTTCCTTGCCACATTCAGGAACCAAAGCTATCTCATCATCACATTTTCCATTCAAAGTAGCAGAGCAACACGAGTGACTGAAAGCAAATAGAAACGGGGCGTCCTACAAAAGTCCTACAAAAAAAACTGTGTCGTGTTGCATCCGGTTTGGACATTCCAATTCGAAGACAAAGTGCTCTAATTGAGTTTTTATCGCTAACGCTCTCTCGCATCTCATCGCATGCAGTAAGGGACACGGTGTGTGGTCTCCTTTGCAGTGTAGCTCGGATGCTAATCCTCGTTTTGTAGGTTGCTTTGGATAAAAGTGTCTCCTGGAATGAATGAATGTTAAATGTAGTGTAATGTCTGTGTGTGCCAGGGCAGTAATGTCTTGTCTCTCTGGGCAGAAGGCCCAGCTCCTGATTACGGCCATAATTATTATTATCACCGTGCTGGGCTGCAGGCTTTGAACTGTATAGCGCTCCAGGTGTGAAGGTGGAAACTGGTGATTATGGGGGGGGGGGCAGGATCATCTGAACGAAGACACGCAAACTCAGCTTTTTCCCCTCATAAAGTAGACTTTGACCTCAGTGACCTCGGCCTGTGTTTCTTCATGTTTCCTTCTGAAATCCATGTAATAACGTAATCTATAATAACGTAATCTACAGTTAGCAGTAAGAGACCTCACGGAACGGATGAACTTTACTGACCCCTGCTACAGGTTACTGTATGTGGTTGGAATGTGGATGCTGCTTAATAGCATATGAAGACTGTGTAACGTGTGTGTGTGTGTGTGTGTGTGTGTGTGTGTGTGTGTGTGTGTGTGTGTGTGTGTGTGTGTGTGTGTGTGTGTGTGTGTGTGTGTGTGTGTGTGTGTGTGTGTGTGTGTGTGTGTGTGTGTGTGTGTGTGTGTGTGTGTGTGTGTGTGTGTGTGTGTGTGTGTGTGTGTGTGTGTGTGTGTGTGTGTGTGTGTGTGCGCGCGCGCGCGCGCGTGTGTGGTTGTGTGCGTGCGTGCGTGTGCGTGTGCGCATGTCTGTGTGCAGGCGCGCGTGTGTGTGTGTGTCTATGTGTGTATGTGTGTGAATATGTGTGTGTGATGTGTGTGTTGTAACTATTATTTTTTTGTCTCCTCAGGGCCGAAAGCCTCTTGAGATGTTCCAGGTGTAAGACCGCTCGATACTGCAATGCTACCTGCCAGGTAAGACCCTCCAGCTTCCCTGTCGTTCATAGCAATAGCGTCACCAGTGGCCATGGTTGCCCACTTATTATTGACCTTGGTTCTGTCTTCATCTGTGTGAAGTGCTTTCAGTAGCCATTGTGCTGGAAAATCTTCCGAAATTTCCCAGGCGTGGCTTAAACATGAATTTTGCAAAATGTATTCAGCTATGAGGTTAATACAGGGGGGCAGTTAATATGGTATTTATATGGTTTTGTTTCTTTTAACTTGCATAAAACAC
>NC_085013.1:25325728-25335728 GCF_963854185.1 Sardina pilchardus
ACACACACGTGCACACACACACACACACACACACACACACACACACACACACACACACACACACACTGAGTATGTTCTGTCCAGCTGTAGGCGAGTGTAATCCATCACCTGGAGTGATGGCTCTGTGACAGGAAGACAGGTGAGTGATGGGCAGTCTAATCTACCTGCATATGGAGCGGCTCGCTCTGGCCATCAGGCAGGTGAGAGGGAGCTCGTTCTCATAGCCGACCAGGTGAGTGCGCTTGACCTCAGCTTGGATCGCCAGATGGACAAAATCCGAACCGCATCTGTATGCATGTGTGAGAGTGTGTGGTTGTGAGTTTGTGTGTGTATGTATTCGTGAGTTATTGTATGTGTTTGTGTGTGTGTTCGTGTGTGTGTTTGTGAGTTTGTGTATGTGTGTGTGTGTGTGTGTGTGTGTGTGTGTGTGTGTGTGTGTGTGTGAGCGAGTTTAAGAGCAAACAGGTCAGTACCCTGATGAATCCGAGCACTGAGATGGTTTATATTGAGCCCAGCAGCAGGGATAGTCTTGTCCATCAGCTGTCCTGATGAAGAGCACAGGGTCACTGATTCATCACTGGATGTACTGGTAGCAGGTCCATGCAATAGACCCCTTTACTGGATACAATGTAGCAGGTCCATGCAATAGACCCCCTTTACTGGGTACAATGTAGCAGGTCCATGCAATAGAACCCTTTACTGGATACAGTGTAGCAGGTCCATGCAATAGAACCATACTGGATACAGTGTAGAACAGTGGTTCTCAAAGTGGGGTCCGCGGACCCCTGGGGGTCCGTGACGTGTTGCCAGGGGGTCCGTGAAAAAGTTACAATTTAACCCTATGAGCCCGACGGACGCAAAGTGCGTCAAAAAACGCACACATTCTTCTTTGTTACATTGCTCCGTGATTATTAGTCATAGCGAGATGAGACTTATATTGCACGAAAGAGCAGAACCGGGGCTTTCCAACGAGACTAAACACATGTCTGTACGATCAAGTATGAACATAAAATAAAATCATGAAGTTAAATCAAAGTATATCATATTTACAGTCTATATTGCTCTGCGTTCACCCGCGCATCCAGAACTCTCGCTTGAATTACTCGTGGATCCCGCATCGCACAGACATGACACGCATATCAAATGAAAGAGGAGAAACAGAGCTTTCCATTGATACCAAATACATCGATCATTTTGTTTTAGAAAATCAGACGAAGTGACAAACAAATAACTAGAGAATGTAATTCCAGGGAAATTACGAGTGCATGAAAATGCAAAAATGTATACAGTAGATAATGTAGATATAGTTACTAAGGTGTAGCTAGGGTAAACATGGTGGTTGCATAGTTTAAAGAAAGCTGATAGTGTGAAGGTAGACAGTTTAAAGCTAAAACATTAGTTCTAACTGAACTAATGATTTCTAGCAGTTATGCTAAAAATGCTAACAATGCTAACAATGCTAACCAGGTTGATTAGCTAACTTAGCTAATCATTTCTAACAGCTATGCTAACAATGCTAACTATGCTAATGATGCTAACCAGGTTGATTAGCTAACTTAGCTAATCATTTCTAACAGTTATGCTAAAAATGCTAACTATGCTAACAATGCTAACCAGGTTGATTAGCTAACTTAGCTAATCATTTCTAGCAGTTAGGTTAAAAATGCTAACTATGCTAACAATGCTAACTAGCTAACTTGCTAGTGAGGACTTTTATTTTGAAACATTTGTTGATAGGGTATATACACTAATCCAGCGAAACACGGAAGTAACACAAAACCGCCATTACTGCGTGCCTGGCTGCTAAGAAATTAGCCCGTTGGTTCCATAGGCGGCTGTTGCAGAGGTTAGCTGTCATTAATACACGTCTTAATACCTTATGTTGTTAATAAATTACCTTCATTGGTAAGTTTTGGCACAGTCTGACATCATTGATCCAATGTTCCCTTTCACCTGACATTTTCTTTCATGAGCGGGATCTCTTGTTAGACATTCTCTGACAGGATGCTTTCATTGAAAAGCACAGGCAAGTGTCACTCGTCACACTCGCAGGCACGCGGTAATGGCGATATTCAAGATGGCAGCGCCCATAAAGTTTGCGCTGGATTAGTGTATATGGTGGCCATCATCAGGAATAAAGAAGTTACTGTAGTAAAATCACGTTGGTTGCTATGGAAACGGTCATAAACGCTTAATTTTAATGGTTGTTATGTTGGTTGCTAGGTACATGGAGGTTTCATGTAGTTGACTGGAGGCATAGTTGATGATAACTGACAGTTGGAATGGTTGAACAGTTAAATAGTTGAGTAGTTTCAATGGTTAAATGATTTAATAGTGTATTATTGCAATGAGGACTTTTATTTTGAAACAGTTTTGGACAGAGAAAGTAGTGAAACAGGATCTGTAGTCTTAATGAGATTGTATGCTTAAGTGAGAGAGAGAGAGCTGCTGCACCTGGACTGGCCACCTGGCATAAGATTCTAATTGCCCTATTATGATGTCATAATCACAATGTTAAGTCTATGGGGAAATTTTAATAGTTTTTATTTAATAGTTCAAAAAGTATAAAAGTTACAAAGTTAAAAAAAACATAGCTGAAGTCACCTAATTAAGACCTACGCAGCGCAGTTTGAATGAAGTTTCTACGTTATACGGTTGAAGCTGAATTGCACGCACAAAAAGCGTTAGAAGAATAATAATGACCTATAATAAGAATAAATCGGATAACAGTAGAGTGCATTTTCATGCACTCTAATAATGTCATATAGCTTCGGCTACCATTAGCCTACTCTCGTTTGATTTACTTTACGTGAAACCGCCATCAGAAATATACGGCACGCATGTCAGATGAAAGAGGAGAGCTAGAGCTATTCACAGATAGCAAATACAACATTCTAGGCCATAAAACAGACGAAGTGATAGCAAAATAATAACTTCATTTAGCTCCACTTACCCCATGTTTTTTGTGGCATAATAGCCTATGTTCATAATCCAACGTTATCATGTGTTTCTCTATGGCAAGTCACGTTCATAATACGGTTTTGAGATCCTAGCAAACTCCTGTATGGTATCGAATTCAAGACTCTGCATCCAAATTTGTTTGACAAATAAACACTTTTTTGCCTTTACTTTGTTCATTGCAATGCAGTAAAAAATATTATAGAGAATCATCATCTGTGCACGTCATGTGTGCTACCACGCAAACAAGTCAGGTCAGATCAGCTAGTGTCACAAATATATGGAGCGCAAAAAGTGTCAAAAAGTCATTTCTCAGCACTGAATAAAAATTGCCAATTATTTCTGGAAGGCACACACCACATATTTCAGTAAACTGCTCAGCCCCAACGTATACCTCCACCATGGTTCTTATATTGCCATTTTCAGGGCAGTCAGGCCTACACAACCATGCAAGTCATTTTTAATAGTAATGCATGTATTTCTAGCAGTTTGATTGTCTTACTCTGACACCAGTTTGGTGCCTGTTACTGCATCATTGATTTTCACTTGACTAATCTTTGATCTTACTAATCTTACTAATCGTCGATTAGTAAATGTATAATTTAATTTACTCCATGACAGTTACCTCTGAATGCATAATTCATGCTGTGATTGCACTGCAGTTTGTCAGTCTGTTTTTATTATTATTATTATTTCAATGAATTCTAAATAGAATCCCACCACTATTCATTAATGTGAGTGAAATACAGTTACACAGTAGGCCCACATTTGACAAAACACTGTTCCTAGGCCCTACTTTTGCATCAAAATGCCTATTTTAAATGATTTGCATTAAAATGCCTATTTTAAACAATTGTGGTAACTGTAATTTTGTGGTGCGATGGGGGGGGGGGGGGTCCTCGGAAAAAATTCTGCTCCATTAGGGGTCCTCGGACCAAAAAAGTTTGAGAACCCCTGGTGTAGAAGGTCCATGCAATAGAACCCTTTACTGGATACAATGTAGCAGGTCCATGCAATAGAACCCTTTACTGGATACAATGTAGCAGGTCCGTGCACTAAAATATCTTTGTGAATCGTTTCATCCTCTTTAATGCCTCTGATATTTCACATTCACAAGGGCAGTTGTGGGCGTTTGGAGAGAGATTCTCATGCATTCATAAGTGGGTCATCAATGCGCTGGCCTTAGACTCACATTTTATATGTGGGTTTGTGAAGGTGAATGAGTCTGACCTGTGTGTGAGTGTGTGTGTGTGTGTGTGTGTGTCAAGGCTTTAGTGGCTTATCGTGGCTTCTATCTTCAGAGCTGTGTGTGTGTGTGTGTGTGTGTGTGGTATTGTAGCTCTTACTTCTATCTTCAGAGTTGCGTGTGTGTGTGTGTGTGTGTGTGTGTTTGTGTGTTCAACTTAGCGGTGCCGTGACTCCCCTCTCCTAAGGGGTCACGTTAGTTCCAGATATAGATGGAGAGGTGAATGAGAGTGGGAGGGAGTGAGAGAGAGAGAGGAAAGAAAAGTTATCAGGTTAACCAATGGAAGCTGCACTGACATTTCAACAAACATGTGAATCCTTGTAAAAACTCACTGCTTTGTAACCGGAGACCTTATCCTGTGGCACTGGAAGAAAAGGAGGATCTCCCTCTGTCATTCCCTGCATCTCTCCATCTCTCTCTCCATTTCTCTCTCTCTTTCTCTCTCTTCCTGTGTCTCTTTCCATCTCTCTCCATGTTTCACTTGTGTCGTGTGCCTCTCTCTCTTTTTCTCTCTTTCTCTGTCTCTCTTTAGTTCTCTCCTCTTCTCTCTCTCTATCTTTTCCTGTCTCTCGTTCTGTGTCTGTGTCTGTCTCTGTGTGTCGCTCCTGCTTGTCATGACTCTCTCTCTGCAGTGTTTGTGGTGTAAACAAAACAGGCTGGCAGAACTGGAGCAGGAAGCTCGTCCCACATTTGACAAAAAGTTGGGAAAGTTCACACCATACATCACTGAACGTTTGACATTGAGGTTTTTTCAGTCTCTCTCTGTGCGTTTGTGTGTGTGTGTGTGTGTGTATGCATTAGTGTGTATGTACACAGTGTCTTGCGTTCCCATGGGACACCCCAACAGAAAGCGTGTATCAGGCCCTGCCCTTGTCACGGTAATTATTGTAATTATCACCTAGTCCACCAACTCGTGTGTGTGTGTGTGTGTGTGTGTGTGTGTGTACAGTGTATGTGATTATACATGAGTGTATACTGTACACTGCCCTGTTACTTTGTGTCTCCTCTGTGTACAGTGTGTGTGATTATACATGGGTGTGTATACACTTCCATGTTACTTTGTGTCTCTGTGTGTGTGTGTGTGTGTGTGTGTGTGTGTGTGTGTGTGTGTGTGTGTGTGTGTGTGTGTGTGTGTGTGTGTGTGTGTGTGTGTGTGTGTGTGTGTGTGTGTGCACACGCACACATGGGCATGAGAGTGTACACATGCGCTGCCCTGTTGCTTTGCCTCTCCTCTCTGATTGAGGGTTTTGCCATGATGATGCTGACTGGAAGGTCACGACCCCGCAGACAGTTCTGGAGACAGCGGTGATGAAAGACCCCAATGCCACACCAGCCAACCGTGGCATGACCCCCACACACTCACACACACTCACACACACTCACACACAGGACAGCCGAGTGGCTCTTGAACACGCCCGGTGAAGAGTCACTTAAGAGGCGTCACTGTGCGTTCACACCGCCGGTGACTTGAGCTTCCAAAGATTCCGGAAGTCATTCATTTTCAATGGAAGCCGGCTTCTCTCAGCTGCCAGCAGCGACCAATCCGTCGGCGTCGCGTTTTGGGCGTCTTGAGCGACTAGAGAAAGTTGAAAGTGGTTTAACTTTATGGTAATGAGCTATGACGCGGTTCAGCGACCAAACGACCAGCATCAAACATAGAATGCTACTACGTCAGAGCGGCCAAAGCATTCAAGCTTCCCACGGCGTCCTTTACAGGGCGTCCAGAGCAATTTTGGAAGCTCAAGTCGCTCTGGGTCTGAACGCGCAGTTAGACACCACTGATGCCTCAACAGCGTCAGATCCTCCGTAGGACTCATAGCCAGGCCGCACCTGACTACACCTGGTTACACCTGGTTACACCTGGCGTGCAGCTGAAGCGTTGTGTTTGTGGAGTGCTTGCTGCAGTTAGCTTCTTCCACCATAATGCATGGAGCTGGTTACACCAGTCTACTAAAACTATTAATTATGACCGCCGCTAGCATAGCTAGCGAAGCGGTCATATAGTTGTTGTCAAATTTTTTTTTTTTTTTTTTTTTTTTTTTTTTTTTTTTCCGTCATCGGTTCTGAATTTTTGGTCAACGATTCCCGGGACACCGTAACACCGGGGCACATGAAACTTGGTGGGCATGTAGCCCCAGTAGACTTTTACGGAAAAATTTCGTTTCGTCCCCGGGGGTCACTCCCCCCCCGCGCTGGCCCCGCCCGAAGCCCAAAAATTGCAGTTTTTCCTACATAACTACCTGAACCGTGGCACCGAGGATGACAAATTTTTTATGGTATGTTGGTCTCAAGAGCTCGGATCAACTTAGCTTATAACCAGTCATTTGTGAATTGCACCCCCATGGTAAAAATTGAAAATGTAATGTAATATTGCTTTAATTGCCCCTATCTTCAGATGAGATGCTATGAACTGCACCAAATTTCATGTGTATGATTAACCTGACACCCTCTGGGAGTATGCCAAGTTTTGTGGACTTTCATCCATGGGGGGCTATAATAAATGTATTTATGTGTGCATTTAGTGAATGGTCCCTCAACGTGGCTGCTCTACACTGAAGCCTAGAATGGCCCCATGGCCCCATGTAGCTGTGTCACTGGCACCCCCGTGGCTACCCTGTGCTTACCAAATAAAACAATTATGTATTTATTACGATTTTATATGAGAACGTCAAAAGCAGAACTAATGCAACCACGTTCAAACACTGCAGCCTGCTGCCACTGGTGTGTGGCGCTGGCGCTGCTCAGTGAATGATAGATCAGACCAGAGAGAAGAAGACAAACGAAGAAGATGGAGTTGTGATTTCTCAGTTCCGTGGAGCCAGCGACAGTAAGCGACAGTACGCGACAATAGCGGGCAAGATGGCGGCGAAAAATGTCAAAATAAAGGTACACACGAACGATCAGATAAAGTAGGTCAATATTCGTTTTTGAGAGTATTTCAACGGTTTGCACGAAATGTATGCATGTTGCTGCAACGTAGCCTATTTAATCACGTGTAAATGTTGTAATTGTAGCAGAGTTTTAACGCTAATGTGCTTGAAATTAAACGGAAGTGACCTCACGCAACACCTTTCTCAATGCAAAGCCAGACGAACGTCTCCATGCCCTGATATAGGCAGAAAATGTCTAATAAGGGATTAAGTAGAACGGCTCTGATATAGGTTACTGACTGCTAACAGAGAGTGGAAAAAACAAACATATAAGAAAGGGATAATAATGTATTAAACGTAGGTTACATATATAACATATATAGGCTAAATGCTGTATATGATTATCATGCAAGAAAATAATTGTGGAAGGATGACCTTTTCCATAAACATCACCTAAAATAACCCCATTATAAAAAAACTCAAACTTATCAGTTAAAATGTTTACAACCAATAATGTCAACTTGTATGTTTTCACATGTAGGCATAGCCTAAATATGACATAAATTAGCCTACATGTATGAAATATGTTAATCGCCCCACCCCGACAGGTCATCACTGTATCAAATCACATACAAGGCATGTCAGGAAACACCCTTTAAGGAAAAACGGATATCAAATTCACCTTTGTAAGTACCAGGCTATGTAACTCCGTACCAACTTAAACTTTAAGCCTGTCACTGACACATAGGCCTACTGTTGAATTTCAAATTGTGCTGCTGTGAAAACAAGTTGTGCATATTTGAAAGGGGGGTAAAATTAAATCCTTATGACAGAATATAGGCCTACATTAGCCTAATATTTATACCAAGTTTGCTTTTAGGTACAAGGCATCAAGTCTGTACTGAGTCATGTGCACATAGCCTACTGCTGAACTTCAAATTGTGTGACTGTGAAAAAACTAAATTGTGCATATGTCAAAGGGGGGTGAAATGTAATCCTTATAATGTGTACTTTCAGGATATATATAAATGTTTATACCAAATTCGCCTTTGTAGGTACCAGGCCATAGTGTACTGAATCACTAAGCGTTACGTTGACACACTTTTGAAATTCAAATTCTGTGGCTGTGAAAACAATAAGTTGTGCATATGTCAAAGGGGGGTGAAATGTAATCCTTATAAGGTCTACTTTCAGGAAATATATAGATGTTTATAACAAATTCGCCTTTGTAGGTACCAGGCCATAAGCGTATACCGAGTCACATACTAAGCGTTACTTTGACACTCACTGTTGAACTTCAAATTGTGTGGCTGTGAAAACAATAAGTTGTGCATATGTAAAAGGGGGGTGAAATGGAATCCGTAGAAGGTCTGCTTTCAGAAAATATATAGATGTTTGTACCAAATTCACCTTTGTTGGTACCAGGCCATACTAAGCGTGTACCGAGTCACATACTAAGCGTTACTTTTACACACAGCTGTTGAACTTCAAATTGTGTGGCTGTGAAAACAATAAGTTGTGCATATGTAAAAGGGGGGTGAAATGGAATCCTTAGAAGGTCTACTTTCAGAAAATATATAGATGTTTATACCGAATTCGCCTTTGTGGGTACCAGGCAATACTAAGCGTGTACCGAGTCACATAATAGGCCTGCCATTGACATACACTGTTGAACTTCAAATTGTGTGGCTGTGAAAACAATAAGTTGTGCATATGTAAAAGGGGGGTGAAATGGAATCCTTAGAAGGTCTACTTTCAGAAAATATATAGATGTTTATACCGAATTCGCCTTTATGGGTACCAGGCTATACTAAGCGTGTACCGAGTCACATACTAAGCGTTACTTTGACACACATATGTTGAACTTCAAATTGTGTGGCTGTGAAAACAATAAGTTGTGCATATGTAAAAGGGGGGTGAAATGGAATCCTTAGAAGGTCTACTTTCAGAAAATATATAGATGTTTATACCGAATTCGCCTTTATGGGTACCAGGCCATACTAAGCGTGTACCGAGTCACATACTAAGCGTTACTTTGACACACATATGTTGAACTTCAAATTGTGTGGCTGTGAAAACAATAAGTTGTGCATATGTAAAAGGGGGGTGAAATGGAATCCTTAGAAGGTCTACTTTCAGAAAATATATAGATGTTTATACCGAATTCGCCTTTGTGGGTACCAGGCCATACCAAAGGTGTACCGAGTCATATACTAAGCATTACTTTGACACACACTGTTAAAATTCAAATTGTGTGGCTGTGAAAACAATAAGTTGTGCATATGTAAAAGGGGGGTGAAATGGAATCCTTAGAAGGTCTACTTTCAGAAAATATATAGATGTTTATACCGAATTCGCCTTTATGGGTACCAGGCCATACTAAGCGTGTACCGAGTCACATACTAAGCGTTACTTTGACACACATATGTTGAACTTCAAATTGTGTGGCTGTGAAAACAATAAGTTGTGCATATGTAAAAGGGGGGTGAAATGGAATCCTTAGAAGGTCTACTTTCAGAAAATATATAGATGTTTATACCGAATTCGCCTTTGTGGGTACCAGGCCATACCAAAGGTGTACCGAGTCATATACTAAGCATTACTTTGACACACACTGTTAAAATTCAAATTGTGTGGCTGTGAAAACAATAAG
This sequence comes from Sardina pilchardus, assembly GCF_963854185.1. Taxonomy (NCBI): domain Eukaryota; kingdom Metazoa; phylum Chordata; class Actinopteri; order Clupeiformes; family Clupeidae; genus Sardina; species Sardina pilchardus. The sequence goes on from NC_085013.1 coordinate 25,335,456, forward strand.
TTGTGCATATGTAAAAGGGGGGTGAAATGGAATCCTTAGAAGGTCTACTTTCAGAAAATATATAGATGTTTATACCGAATTCGCCTTTGTGGGTACCAGGCCATACTAAGCGTGTACCGAGTCACATAATAGGCCTGACATTGAGATACACTGTTGAACTTCAAATTGTGTGGCTGTGAAAACAATAAGTTGTGCATATGTAAAAGGGGGGTGAAATGGAATCCTTAGAAGGTCTACTTTCAGAAAATATATAGATGTTTATACCGAATTCGC
>NC_085013.1:25340728-25348228 GCF_963854185.1 Sardina pilchardus
CTCTTTATCTCTCCATTTCTCTCACTCTGAATGCACCCTTGTGTGTGTGTGTGTGTGTGTGTGTGTGTGTGTGTGTGTGTGTGTGTGTGTGTGTGTGTGTGTGTGTGTGTGTGTGTGTGTGTGTGTGTGTGTGTGTGTGTGTGTGTGTGTGTGTGTGTGTGTGTGTGTGTGTGTGTGTGTGTGTGTGTGTGTGTGTGTGTGTGTGTGTGTGTGTGTGTGTGTGTGTGTGTGTGTGTGTGTGTGTGTGTGTGTGTGTGTGGCAGGCTGTTGCTGTGTGGGTCTGTTTCCCCTCACCCTCCTGGTGATGGTGGTGTGGTGATGCAGATGGGTTTCTGCCAAACCAATTTGGACCCATCAGAACAGCGCTGCTCTCTGGCCGTCTGGCCGTCTGTCTGTCTGTCGGGGGGAGGCTGCTGATGGTGAACAGTGCAGTGCTCTAAAATACACACACACACACACACATACTGTATGTATATATAAATACACACCACACAACCACCCACACACACACACACACACACACAGGCGACCTACATAGACACATGCATACATACACACACACACACACACACACACACACACACACACACAGCTTTAATACATATGCACACACACATACATTCATGTGTAAAGGAGGTAGATGCAGAAGTGTGTGTGTGTATGTGTGTGTGTGTATGCATGCATATGTGTGTGTGTGTGTGTGTGTTTTGTTTGTGTGTTTTGTTTGTGTGTGCATGTGCAGCGTTGTGTGTGGGAGGATGTGGAGATCTGCTGCACTGTGACCCTGAAGCCTATTGCTCCAGCATTGACCCTCCCTTCTCCTGAATAGCAGACATCTTCAGCATTGAGGGGGTCAGTTGAGGCTGCATCACACACTTGTAGCTTGATCTCCGAGCTCATTGTTGCAGCGCTGACAAGCCCTCAGCCTATCCTCACACACCACTCAGCTACCCAATCACAGAATCACACACTAACACCTGCACAAAGCCAGCCAATCACAGAATCACACACTCCTCAGATAGCCAATCACAGAATCACACACTAACACCTGCACACAGCAATCCAATTACAGAATCACACACTGACACCTGCAAACAGCCAGCCAATCACGTAATCACACACTAAACCCTGCACACAGCCAGTCAATCACAGAAAAAGACACTACTCAACTAGCCAATCACAGGATCACATAACATCTGCGCCCAGCCAGTGTGGTTAGCGAGGTGTGTGTGTGTGTGTGTGTGGAGTTGAGATTTTGAGAGAGACTGAGAGATGTACATGTGTGTGTGTGTGTGTGTGTGCCTGGTATCGGTGTGGCGAGCGAGAGAGAGATGCGTGGGGGTATGTGGGGGAGGGGAGGAGGGTGGGAGGTCGGGGATTTTTGATTTTCCATATTTCTGGATGGGGGTTGGGAGTGGGAATGTAGGAATTCTGATTAAACTATCGATCCGGGGGGACTTTGGCTCCTGACGTTGGCTGCTTGTAGAGGAGACTTCCCCCTTTAATTAGGACTATGCAGGGAAGGGAAACGCTATTGTCATGGGAGTTAACGATCTGAGCGCAGGGAACCTTGACACACACACACACACACACACACACTCACACACACTCACACAGACATTTTCTGCTCAGTGAGGCATTTTGCATTCCTCCAGATGCTTGAAACGGCACACACACACACACACACACACACACACACACCCTTATCCAGAGTGTGGATCACTCCACCAAAACCAAAGCAGAGCACTGGGCAGAGCCTGGCTGTGGGAGTCCTCCTGTGCTAGAACCAGGTGGGGGGGTTAACTCACTATTTTGTCTGTACCGTCTGTGATGTGCATTCTGAACCGCTACAGAAAGACTTCCTCCTTAGGGCTCTGTCATGCTCTGTACGATGCAAGGGGCGAGTGCCTGGTTATTCGTTTCCAACGGGGCACATCGACCAAGGCCTCCTCAGAACAAGAGAGGGCTCTTCATGTGTCTGTGTGTGTGTGTGTGTGTGTGTGTGTGGGTGGGTGTGTGTGAGAAAGGGGCTCTTCAAGACACACGTATCTGTGCATGTTTGTGTGTGAGTGTGTTTTGAGTGTGTGTGTGTGTGTGTGTGTGTGTGAGAGAGAGAGGGTGCTCTGAGAGGGTGTGTGCATGTCGCTTACGTCGACTATGAGCCGGCCCTTACTCTTCCTGTTTGTCCCATTCAGAGTATTGTATGTATAGGTTTACAGGGGAGGAGAGAAGGTCAGTCCCACTCAGCAGGCTTTTGTAATTCATGAATGTCTGCCACGACCAGAGGCACTCAGGTGGACTCAATAAGAAATATATTTCCATGTGGCCAACTGCACCCTTTGGATATTTACTGTCAAAAATATTTTCTTATTCGTGTTCCAAGAGAGAGTTATTTTTTTCTCTCTTTTGTTGTTATTCATGTGTTTATGCTGAAGGAGCACTGCATCGGCTCAGAGTGAGAGTGCTTTTATTCGCTCCCTCCCATAGCCATTGGAACTGTAGGCTGTGCTAGATAACATGCGTTCAGCTGGGACAGTCAGGCTTAAAATAACAGGAACCGTTTGGTAGCCATTATCTCCACAAAATAACACGTCTCTTCCGCACAAAAACATCATCTCTGTGGATCCTTCAAAGGCTGAACTGGGAAGTGTTTATTTTTAGCTGAATGGATACATCTGTGTGTGTGTGTGTGTGTGTGTGTCTGTATGTGTGTGCGCACACATAGTTGTATATATGTCTATGATGTCTGAGAGTGCACATTTGTGCATGTTTTTGTGCTCACAGGGAGTTTCGGTATGTGTGTGAGTGCAAGTGTATGTGTGTGCTTGTACATTGAGTATGTGTGTGTCTGTGCATGTCTGTGTGTGTGTGTGTGTGTGCGTACATGTATGCTTGCAGGGGTCTTACCCTCTCGGCCCCAGTGGGCTTGTTGGAGTGTTCATGCTGATCACATCCCTCTTCCTGTCTGCTCTGACACCCACATTATTTTGGGGTCTAAAATGCACTTTTTTACTCCTCTCCTCTCTCCCCTCTCACTCTTCTCTCCCTCCTCTCTCCTCTCTCCTCTCTCTCTCCCTCCTCTCTCTTCCTCAATCCCCTCTCTCCTCTCTCTTTCCCCTCTCCCTCCTCTCTCCCTCCTCTCTCCTCTCTCCTCTCTCTCTCCCTCCTCTCTCCTCCTCAATCCCCTCTCTCTCCTCTCTCTTTCTCCTCTCTCTCCTCTCCACTCCTCTCTCCTCTTTCTCCTCACTCCTTCCACCTCTCTTTCCCTCTTCCCCTTCCCTCTCCTATCCTCTCTCCCCTCTCTCTCTCTCTCCTCCTCTCTCTCCTCTCTCCTCTCTCCCCTCTCTCTCTCCTCCTCTCTCTCCTCTCATCTCTCTCTCCCCACTCCCTGTTCTCCACTGCTGGGCTCTGGACGTCATGAGTGGTTCCACTGGGAAGCATCTGGGAAACGGCTCTCTGGAGCAGAAGAGAGAGCAGAGGGCCATCTGCAAGTGACACATACTGTAGTGCAGCCCGTATTATACAGCCTTGTGCAGCATTATACCGCACAGACCACATTATACAGCCTTGTGCAGCATTATACCGCACAGACCACATTATACAGCCTTGTGCAGCATTATACCGCACAGACCACATTATACAGCCTTGTGCAGCATTATACCGCACAGACCACATTATACAGCACAGACTATATGATTTCAGCCTTTATGCAGCACAGACCGCATTATACAGCACAGACTATATGATTTCAGCCTTTATGCAGCACAGACCACATTATACAGCACAGACTATATGAGTTCAGCCTTTATGCAGCACAGACCACATTATTACGGCACAGACTATATGATTTCAGGCTTTATGCAGCACAGACCGCATTATACAGCACAGACTATATGAGTTCAGCCTTTATGCAGCACAGACCACATTATTACGGCACAGACTATATGATTTCAGGCTTTATGCAGCACAACCCATATTATACAGCATTATACAGCATTATATACAGCCTTATGAAGCCCTTATACAGCCTTGTGCAGCATTATGTAGCACAGACCACATTATACAGCACAGACTATATGATTTCAGGCGCTATGCAGCCTTATACGATATGAATAGCACTACCATATACAGTACAGCGTTTATAGCTCAGACCATATTATACAAGCCTAATATATTAGGTAAATCATGCTTAAAACAATGGCAAATATATTTTTATTATGTCTCTACAATCTGCTTGTTCATTGCACACACACACACACACACACACACACACACACTCACACACACACACACACAAATGGATGAGTGTTCCTCAGATCATAAAACCCAAGTGATGAGAGGCTATTATTGTGGTCATCTGTTAGAGGCAGGGATGGTGTGTGTGTGTGTGTGTGTGTGTGACGAGTAAGGAGAGGGGAGACCTTTTTGGTCTCACAATCCCGCATGTCAGGGACAGACGGAGATCGTCTCATTATATTGCAGCCGTTTCTCCGGTGCTGAGGAGGAGACAGCTGTGGTCATCTCCGCTTCAGACTAGTCCAACGACATCCAGGGCCAGTTTCCTGTGCATCGTTTAAACCTGCGTCAAGAGAGAACTTTAATGGAGATTGTCACGGAAAAAAATGAACAGTTTAGTGTAGAACTAGACATTAGGGCCATTCACAGCAAGAACGATTACCGTAGTATCCCGACTATTACACATTGATTTTGCAAAATGTCTTCAGCTATGAGGTTAATACACGGGGGCACTTATGGTATCAATATGGTTTTGTTTCTTTTAACTTGCATAAAACACTGTCCTGCGGCTTATACACAATGCGGCTTATACACTGGAAATTACAGTACTGTGCTGTAGCTGACAGCAAAAAAGTATTGCCTTAGCTAATATGACTGAAGACATCCACACATAAGCTACATTCTTACAAAAAAGGTGCTATATAGAACCAAATATGGTTCTATTGTATGCTCCATATATGGCACGGCTAAATGGTTCTTTAAACCATTTTGAAGGTTTTTTCAAATTAACCCCTAAGGGTTCTTTAAAGGTATACTATGCAACGTTTTTCAGTTAATCAATTCGTTTCATACTGTTATATATGATTAAATGAGTCAATACCGGTCAAACAATGTTTTTTTCGGCCACCCTAGTGGTCTATAGCCGTAGAACCACGCTTGCAACTTCAGGAATCCTCGGGCACGCACCCATGGACCAGGAAGTCTCATGTGAAGTCTCGATCATGCTCATGAAAAGGCAGACTGACCGATTGAGGACTTTTGTAAAATATACACGCTAAAGCTCGGGGGAAGCTCTGGGGAAGCTCTGCAGAGAAATATGCAAGCATAAAACGAGAGAAAACGAAAAGCGAAAGCGAAACCGGCGTTGCAATCGCCAGTCCTGCATAGTTTACCTTTAAAGCCTGAATGGTTCTACAATATATAGCACCCCAAGAACCCTTACCCTTTTTTTAGAATGGAAAAAAGTGTAGAAGTTTAGTTAAGAGCTCTATGCATAAAGGGCCGTTCACACCAAGAACGATTACTATAACGATAACTGCAAAAAAACCCAAAAAAAACGTTTTAGCTAATATGAATGAAGACGTCCATACATAAACTTTAACGATAATGACATGAAGAATGATATTGTTGGCGATCACTTTCAGAATGATTTTGAGAATAATGAAAAGCTGACAGGCAAATCAAATGTTAGCCATCACATTCATCCACACGAGGAGAGACTTTCCTTATCGTTGGTCAATGAGGATGCTTTTATCGTTATCGTTATCGTTATCGTTATCGTTATCGTTATCGTAATCGTAATCGTAATCGTAATCGTAATCGTAATCGTTATCGTTAACGTTAACGTTAACGTTAACGTTAATGTTAACGTTAACGTTAACGTTCCCGATGTGAATAACCCTTTATTCATAAATGGGGAAACCAGCCTTGAGAGTTCATCATGTGCATTGCACAGACATGTGGACAGTGATTTCATTCATCCAACTCTGCAGTATAAAATAAGTGAGTGTTGCACTCATCTCCAATGTCCGCTCATGGCCTGAGGTCAAGTCTGTACAGCTAGTGTTGACCCCGAGTGTCGGACACAGAGGTGGGGATGGACTCGGAAGAGCAGACGGCGTGTCGCTTTACACTCACACACCACTCACTGATCCACTGTCATGGAAACGACATATGGACCGTGCCTAGTCAGAGGGGTCGAAAGGTCGAGAGGTTAGATTGGCATGTTCTGTCCTTCTGTTTCAACTCTGGGTGGTCTCTCTCCCTTTCTTTCTCTTTCTCTCTCTCTCTCCATCTCTCTCTCTCTCTCTTTATATCTCTCTCTGTGTTCAGGCTCTTTTTTTGGCCTCTCTCTTTCTCTTCGTCATTTTCTTTCTCTTTCTCTCCTTGTCTCTCTGTGTTCTTGCTCTCTCTTTCATGCCCTCTCTGTCGCTCTCTCTCTCTTTATCCTCTTTGCATGTCTCACTCCCCATCCTTCCATCCCTCCATCCCTCCATCCCTCCATCTGTGTGTGTGTGTGTGTGTGTGTATGTACTTGTTGTGACACTTTAGGCTCTTCCACTGGCTGGAGTGATGGCAGGGTCTCGTCTCGTCTCGTTGCTGGCGTCCGTATGGTGTTGTTTGCGGTCGGCCGTGACCTCCGTGACCCCTGGGCTAGTTCCTGGATGGATTGCCGCTCCTCTCGCCCCCCCCCCCCCCCCCCCCCCCCCCCCTTGCACTGACCTCCCCTCAGGCTCCTTATGCACACAATCCCATTATTGGGAAACTGACCAGGCCACTTGATGAAGACGCCATCACACTGCCGCCACTCGTAGCCCACCGCCTCTCGCCTTCATGACTGGGGGAATTGGATTGTGTGTGTGTGTGTGTGTGTGTGTGTGTGTGTGTGTGTGTGTGGATGTGTTTGTGTGTGGTCATTACCGCTCGCCATGTAATATCCTGTCCTCTGCTGTGAGAAAAACAGACTCATATCTTATGATTATGCCTCCAATACTCCATCTCTTTGCCTCTCTCCCTCTCCCTCTCCCTCTCCCTCTCTCTCTCTCTCTCTCTCTCTCTCTCTCTCTCTCTCTCTCTGCCTCTCTCTCTTTCTTGGGAACTAGCTCTCTCTCCCCCTCTCCCTCTGTCTCTGTGAATGGGCCATGCTTGTGAATGCACTGTGTGTGTTCCTATATTCATGCCCCATGATATAAAGTTTCTAATGTATAGACTGACATGGATCCCAGCACTGGTCTGTGTGGAGGTCTCTGACATCATCAGCCTCAGAGACTTCCTGTTTCATATCTTGGGGACGGAGGGGGAGGGGAAGGGGCCCGAGGCTCCCATGATGTACCACACACACACACACACACACACACACACACACACACACACACACTCACTCTCATAAAAACATATTAGTACACACATATTTATTAACACACACCTACACCACACACACACACTCACACATATACACACACATCAACACACACCTACACACAC
>NC_085013.1:25350728-25353228 GCF_963854185.1 Sardina pilchardus
GTGTGTGTGTGTGTTGCATCTACTTTGCCATGCTTGTTATTGAAATGTGTGTCCCTGAAAGTGCAGATCCTGACCACATGAATGTCACCGGCTGCAAACACACACCTCCTGCTGCCTCTGAATGCCATTAGCTCCATAACTGCCCATGAAATTGAATCCTCCATCTTGTTTTTTTAGTGCGGAGGAGACTGTATTTTAGGCTGGGTAATAGTCTGGGTTTATAAACCAACACCTGATGAAGTACCACCAGTCTGTGCTGGCTCTGGTGTGTGTATGTGTGTGTGTGTGTGTGTGTGTGTGTGTGTGTGTGTGCGTGCACGCAAGTGTGTGTGCGTGTGTGTGTGCGGAGAGGGTGGAGGTGGGGGTGTGGCTGGGCGTATATGTGTGTGAGTGCGTGTGCTTGTGCGTGTTTATGTGTGTGGGTGCGTGTGTGTGTGTGTGTGTGTGTGTGCGCGTGTGTGTGTGTGTGTATGTGCGTGTGTGTTAGAGGAGGTCATGTGCACGTATGGTTCTTTTATGATTGATGTAATGCATTAATGTCAAGTACTCACCCTCACTTTTGTATGCCACTTAAAATCCTTTGTAAAAGTGAAATGTTTTTATTTTCCATTAGCCAGATAATCCAAATGTCTCTGCTATAGTTTGAGCTGCATAATTCAATGGCTCTGTTTCAAATAAGGTAGTTCTTCATTATTTCATTTCACTTCACATTGAAGATTTTGTTTCAAACCTTGTGATGAAATAAACATGTAACTTTTGTGAAATTCGGTTTCTCAATTGTCCTCATGACGAAACAAACACAGGGCTTTTGATTTCCATAGGAAGTCCACAAGTTCTAATGTTCTAGCCTACTAGTTCACACAGCTTACTGTGTGTGTGTGTGTGTGTGTGTATGTGTGTGTGTGTGTGTGTGTGTGTGTGTGTAGGCATGCATGCTATGTTTGCATATGTAGTTCCAGTAAAAGTTGTCCTGTCTGTGTCTCCTCATCCCTTCTGATATTAGTGCTGACAGGCAGCTCCTTCCACAGTATATATAGTGATGGAGAGAGCGGGAGTGACGGAGGGGTGTTTATTTGTCTGTCTGTTCTGCAGAGAGATGTTGCTGCTGTTGCTGCCCAAACATCTCTGCTGAGATTCACTCCCGTTACAGGCATGTACTGTAGGGATGATTATGGCGCTGTGGGCCACATGGAGCCACATACAAGCCTTTTAATCAGATTCATACAGAGAGAGTGACACACACACCACATACCACACACCACACACCACACACACAGAGTCATAAGCACACACACACACACACACACACACACACACACACACACACACACACAGTATGCCCCTTGCTGCACCACTATGGCTGCGTTTACACGGGCAGGGCTTGATGCACAGTTCTGATTTCCCAGCCATATCCGGCTGCCTGTTTACATCGGCACTGCAAATGCACGGAATAAGCTTGCATTAGGGTATTTCAGTTGTTTGCTTTCGTTTCCAAAGTATCTTGACAAGTCCGCAAAATAGGCTATCGTTGATCATGGAAGTGGAGAGCCTACCATCTTTATGGCCACTTTTCCGCTGCTATTTTAATTACATCGCTCTGCCAGTCGTATGTTCACATGAAATATTGATCTGCCTGTTTAGACTGTAGTCACATTGGCTCATATGCTATTTATTTATTCCCACATCTGAGTTAGGCCTGAATCCGATAAGGAAATATCGGAATCCATGCGCTTTTTCCCTGTTTACACGTCCCCGGCTGCACGTCGTAATTGTGCCACATATGAGCAAAAACGTGTACATGTTGTAAAATGCTACTCACAGGACAGCCATATTTATGTCAGGCATTGTGAAGTAAGAAGAGACAGTTGTCTGAACACACACACACACACACACACACACACACACACACAGTACCATCTGAAGTAAGAGGGGGCGGATGGCTAAACACCTGCTTCCAGCAGTAAAACCAGAGGTTGGGTTGGGTGCACACTTAAAACGGCCTCATGAATAATTAATGGCCTTGTAAAGTTCCCTCATGCTGATTGGAGCACACTGGTAGGATGGTTGTTCTCCCCATGGTTTACTAGACAGCAGGGATGTTATTGCAGTGGTGTTGAAAGATAGCATGCTCAGAATGTCTTGGACTGCTGTATAACATTGTGTAGAGTACTGGTCCAAATCTACGGTACTAAAAATCAGTGTGCTGTGAACCATATTACTGTATATTTCTACATTTCTCTGCACATTTCTACATATTTGTATACATTTCTACACACTTCTACAAGTATCTGCAACAGGGGCTGGATTGTTTTACTTCTAGTTCTAGTGTGTGTGTGTGTGTGTGTGCGTGTGTGCGTGTGTGCGTGTGTGCGTGTGTGCGTGTGTGCGTGTGTGCGTGTGTGCGTGTGTGCGTGTGTGTGTGCGTGTGTCTGAAGTGTGTGGCACATCTGTTTTGGAGCGCTCCTGCCAGAGAGGGGGGCAGTGGCCAGGCCGCTGGGGA
>NC_085013.1:25360728-25375728 GCF_963854185.1 Sardina pilchardus
TCTCCATTGTGTCCAGCTGTGTCCATTTGTGCCCAGGCAATAATCACTCGGTGTGGGGCACGGCGAAAGGGCAGGATTGAACACTCGAAACCCAGTTCCTGCCTCTTGTGCTAACGCTACGTGGCTAATGAGAAAGGCAGTATTCAGCCTCCTTACTGTAGCAGTTTGAAGAACAGCGTGGAGTAGAGTAGACTCACCATTAACGTTCAAATGAATGAGTTCCTTTCTCTTTGCATTTTTATATGTGTCATTCGGTTCAATGATGAGATGGATAATTAGGCCGTATTGTGTCCGCCGCCGTATCGCTCGGTCAAGGTCGCGCGCAAAGCTGATTAACGGCGGAGGGGAGATTTGGGGACGCTCACGTGACGTCTGTAAGAGAAACTATCTGGCCTGCGCAGGACGCATGCGTCTAGCCTCACTGATGGGTTTCTGTTGCGAGGCGCGCGGGACGGAGAATGACGTTATTTGGGCTTTAATTTGCTTAGCGGCAGCTTAGCGTAATGACTTTAACGCCATTGTGGAGCGTGTGTTGCAGACATGTTAATCGACAGATACGAGAAGCTATTTGGTTTAATTAACTCAACTGGATGTTTAGCATGAAGGGGGGAGGGGAGAGAGGGAAGAGGAGGAGAGGAGAGGAGAAGAGAGGGGGAAGAGAGGAGAGGGGTAAAAGGAGGAAGAGATGGAGAGGAAAGAAGATGAGAGAGGAGAGGAGAGGAGAGGAAGAGAGAAGATGAGAGAGGTGAAGAGAGGAGAGGAAAAGAGAGGGAGAGGGGCAAAAGAGGAGAGAAATGGGTGAAGAGAGGAGAGGAAATAAGAGGAAAGGAGAGAAGAGGGGAAGAGAGGAGAGGAGAGAATGGGAGCATGTTTCTCATAGTGTCTCTGTGAAGCCATTTTAATCATCTCCTTTCTTCAGTTCTGTGTTTTATTGTTTTAACACCAGTAATGTATTTATCGTGTGTGTGTATATGTGTGTGTGAGAGAGAGCGAGAGCGAGAGCGGGAAACATGCTCAGGCAGGGAGCCAGCTGCATGTGAGACTGTGTCTTCCTTTAGTTGGCATTTGTCATAATGATGAGACTGGTGAATGTGTGAAAACACCAGGCAGGCAGGCAGCACATGTCGATTAACAGGACAACACCGGGAGATGCTCACACACAGACACACACACACAGAGACACACACACACACACACTCAGGGAGATGCTCAGGCAAGTCGTGTGTAAAACAGCAATAATCTGCAGCATACAGGAGCTGCTGTCACTCCATACAGTCTGGAACTCCACAAATTGGTTCCCCTAAAAAAAAAAGAAATTACTGCATAATGGAGCTCTGTTAAAGCCCTCTTTATACTTATATACATATGAATGTAAATGAAATCCCTGTATTTATTGGTCTGCCATTGGTGTATACTAGGTTTGCGGGAGGGCTTTATAACCGCTATGATGGGGATTGATGTATTGAATAGTGAATTAAATGTGCTGACTCCGGATGACTGACGCTTAGTGTTGTTGTATTAATCTTATATTAGGTTTCTGTACATGATAACTCACTACTAGGTTACTGTATATATTGCATACTTTTTGGCAGATATTTGTGTCAGGTGACATTAGCAATACATAACCATCGACAAGGGACTGCAAAAGGAGTTGCAAAATTCACTTGCACAAATACAGTATGTTATTTTTATTTTTATTTGTTTACGGAAATCTAAACCTCTGTTTTTTAGTTTCCGTGGACGTTAGTGCCGTTGCGCTGGTGAACCCCCTGAGACTGGAGAACAATGTCAGTAGCGTCTCCTCTCTGGGCGGCAGTGTCTTTGATACCCCTCAGCAGTCTACAGTACAGCACATCCTCAACTCCAGCTAATGACAGCACAGGCGCATTTGCAATGCAAATCAGCCGAGTCGTACTGTATTACCCCGCCGATTGTAGAAGAATTCCCTTTGAAGACGGCAGAGTCCGTGCGCAAGAGCATCGACTCAGCAAGGACGAGATGCCGACTCCTCTGAATCATCTCACCTCAAACTCCTTACTGATCTGAACACATTTTGCCAAAATCAAGGACCAAGGGCCAATATTTTATTTTTTAATAATTTATAAATCTATAATACATTTATAAAACTGGGAGTTTATGGGATACGGAAAGCATTGTTTAATCTTTTTGTGCGTTATCTCCTGTGGTAATTGTGCTGGTGTATGCCTGTGTCCTTGGGCAGTGTGTGAGTGCCTTTTTATTTATTACAAATGAAAAGAAGAATTTAAGGTCATTTCACAAATGTTGCCTGCTTCAAGGATTTAAGTACAAGCACTTCTCCTGAATAATTTTCCAGATCTGTCTGAATGTTGGCGTGCATGTATAATAGCTGCTATTCTGCTTACAGACCTGGGTATTTCTCTGCAGTCTAGCATCTACTTTGTGTGTGTGTGTGTGTGTGTGTGTGTTTGTTTGTTTGTTTGTGTGTACCTGTGTGTGTGTGTGTGTGTGTGTGTGTATTGTGTGTGTATTGTGTGTGTGTGTGTGTGTGTGTGTGTGTGTGTGTGTGTGTGTGTCTACAGTATATGTGTGTGTCTGTGTTTATATGTGGAGTAGGACTCAGTGGAGGTTTTAATCATTACGCTTGGAGCTCTTAAAGAGGGCTAGTTCATCTCCCTGCTGATTTACGGTGTTCCTGCTCAGATCATCATCATCGGGCAAAACGGGCGGACGGACACACTGACCAGCTGGTTTGGTCATCTGAAGGGGCATCCCTGCTGAGATCGCTCTCCATCAGTGCGGGACTGAAATGTGAGGAGGAGCATTGTACCTTAATAGATGAGTTTCACTAGCTCATATCAGCCCCAGTGGCTCCAGATCTGTTTACACACTTGGTCCATTTTGCTGATCTGAACGAGTGTGAGGAGTGTGTGTGTGTAAGAGTGTGAGTGGTGTATGTGTAAGAGTGTGAGTGGTGTATGTGTAAGAGTGTGTGAGGGGTATGTGTGTAAGAGAGTGAGGGCTCGGTGTGTAATAGTGTGAGGGGTATATATAGCGGTACCATGCTGTGGCGTATGTGCATTGTCTAAACCTCCCTCCTGACACCTTAAGAGACTCATGCTAGTGAGAGAGCTAGCAGCCTGGCCTATTTGCTCCATTATTAGAATGCTCGTCTACCAATCAGAGATGCTGCAGTGTGCAGGTTCGATTCTGGGCCACTCGGGTACTGGGTACTGTATCAGAGAGTGTGATGAGTGTGTGTGTGTGTAAGAGTGTTAGGACAGTGCGAAATGTGGACATTTATTTCCTGGTCGAGCAGGAATGGATCCTGAAGACTCAGACGGTGGCGAAGTGTGAGGCCGTGACCTGACCTCTCTGTGCCTCCCAGATACAGCGATGTCCACCTCATAAATAAACCGCCACATACACACACAGACACACTACACTGAAGAATACACCGTTTCCCTCTCTCTCTCTCTCTCTCACACACACACACACACACACACACACACACACACACACACACACACACACACACACACACACACACACACACACACACACTTTGATTTGTTTGATAAATGCAGTGAGACAGATTCTGGTTACGAAGCTTTATTCCCAATATGCCTAATCATTTTGCATTTGGAAGCAGTTGTGAACCTGTTTCTTAAAGGTTATTATTTTGATATACTGTAGGTTAGTGCATGCAGAGACTGTTTTTCAAAAGAAGGCCAATGCAGCAAAGTGGTAAACCTGCCCCTGTCCCAACATTTTTTGGATGGAGTGCGGGCATCAGTTTCAAAATGAACATATGTTTTTTTCCATAAACAACAGTTTCTCTGTTTCAGCGACTGATATGTCGTTATTGCAAGAATCTCATTTCAATATAGGGTTTACGTGATTTACAAGTCATCACATTCTGTTTTTATTAATATAGAATGCCTCAACTTTTGTGCATAAGGGCTCTCATATACTGTATATGCGCTTACACGCACACACACACACACACACACACACACACACACACACACACACACACACACACACACACACACAGACGCACACACACACACACGGATAAAGTCCCAGAAAGGCTATATCTTATTGTAAGTTGACATTAAGTCTGCTAATACCATACCTGTAAACCTGCACATTAATCACCAACTCCGCGTGAAGCCTGGAGAGAACGATTTCTGTTTTCTTTTCCTCCAACGCTGTGCTTTGAATACTAACACACAGGTATATATAACTCTGAAATGGGAGGATGTGCGGGATTTTCATTGCCACGCTTCTGCATCGGGTAGCGATGTTCCAGATGTTGACCTGCGGATGGGAAAGCCAGGTGTTCGGGGAAAGCGAGCCGGGGAAGGGCAGTATCCAAAACAAGCAACCTGGGATCCATCCCCCCCCCCAAAACACTACCTCATATGGGGAAAGAAACACACTAGTCTGTTCTTTATTCCTTAGCCGAGCTCCATTTAACATTTTTTCCCCCGTCGGAGCGTCACGCGTCAGGTTTCAGTACTTTAGGACATGATGTTTTTGAAGAAACAATAACCTGAGCTCTGCCCTCTCGCTCCTTTTAGATTGCGCTGGCTTTATTTGAAATGAGAATGCTCTGTTTACTTAGCCACTGTGAGAACCATATACTTAGAAATCTGACTCGTCAAGTTTAGTAGCTACACAACCCAAGTGTAGAGAGAGAGAGAGAGAGAGAGAGAGAGAGAGAGAGAGAGAGAGAGAGCGCACAGTGTAATCCTGATAGCTGTTGGTCCAGCTGTGTGTGCAAAGTACAGTAAATGCTGCAGCTGTTGTGTGTGTGTGCCATGTAAATGGTGTAGCTGGGTTGGTTGTTGGTCCAGGTGTGTGTGTGTGTGTGTGTGTGTGTGTGTGTGTGTGTGTGTGTGTGTGTTTGTGTGATGTGAATGGTGCAGCTCGGTTGGTTTGGGCAGTTTGTCCACTTGGGGATCCCTCTGTTATGATTTATCTCATCCACCCTTCTAGCATACTTCTACTCCTCCTTTTTAAACTCTCTGTGCCTCTCTCTCTCACTCTCTTTCTCTGCCTCTATTTCTGTATCTCTCTCTCTATCTCTTTCTCTGCCTCTCTTTCTGCATCTCTCTATCTCTTTCTCTGCCTCTCTTTCTGCATCTCTCTCTCTCTTTCTCTGCCTCTCTTTCTGTATCTCTCTCTCTCTCTCTGAAATCTGTCTTATTTGGTCATCCTCGCTCACTGGTAGTAGAGAGTAGCAGTGTGTGTGTGTGTGTGTGTTTGTGTGTGCGTCTGTGTGTGTAACCCATGCGTCCTCTCTTAGAGCTAGTGTCTGAGTGTGGTGGTGGACTATCTCCTTCTCTGATCTCTCTTCTGAGGCTGATGTTGGATCCCCTTTATAAGGAGAGAGCCGGCAGTGTTCTCCTCACTCTCTGCTCCACATCCTGCTGTTCCAGCTTTCCTGCTGTGAACCGGTGTAGTGGGGGTTGAACCCTTCCACACACACGCACACACACACACACACATGCACACACACATACACACACTCACACATACACTCACATGCGCACACACACACACACACACACACACTCATACACACACATGCACGCATGCACACACACATACACACACTCACACACACACACACACACACACACACACACATACAGTACACACACGTGCACACACAAACACACACTCTCTCTCTCTCATACTGTGCTGGATGTGCCTGCAGGTCCCCCTCCCCCCCACTACAAGTAATAAATAATCGTGTCGAACATTAATTACCTTATCTGGGGTGCCACACATTCTACTGATCTCGTTTGTAGTGCGATTTTACGTGACGTGGAACAATTTGGACAATTTGTTCGTGACACACTGACTACATTCTCTCCATTATACTTATTTCATATTCCAGTCTATTCCAGACCATTTTTCAGGAAGTCAGGTTTCTCAGCATTTGTCAGTGTCGGGGTAAATTGGATAATGAATAGATGGATGCATGCATGCATGGATGAGTTGTTTTTATAGTGGATTTTTTAGAGACTGGCCTTATTGGTGCTGGATGGTTGGCACCAGGGTGGTGGTGATGGTGGTGGTGGTGATGGTGGTGGTGGTAATGGTGGTGGCGGCGGTGTTGGCGGCGATGGTGGCTGTGGTGGTGGCGGCGGTGTTGGCGGCGATGGTGGCTGTGGTGGTGGCGGCGATAGTGGTGGTGGTGGCGGCGATAGTGATGGTGGTGGCGGCGGTGGTGGCTGTGGTGGTGGCAGCGGTGGTGGTGGTGGTGGCGGCGGTGGTGGCTGTGGTGGTGGCAGCGGTGGTGGTGGTGGTGGCGGCGATGGTGGCGGCAGCGGTGTTGGCGTTGGCGATGGTGGCAACGTCGGTGGCACCATCCTGGTTGGTGGTGGTGTGTCTGTGTGTGTTGGGCACCTGGTCAGCATTCCTGCTGAGTCTTGGGTTCAGTCCCAGTCCCTCTGGGCATGTGGGCATGAGAGAGAGAGAGAGAGAGAGAGACAGAGACAGAGACAGAGACAGAGACAGAGACAGAGACAGAGACAGAGACAGAGACAGAGACAGAGACAGAGACAGAGACAGAGACAGAGACAGAGACAGAGACAGAGACAGAGACAGAGACAGAGACAGAGACAGAGACAGAGACAGAGACAGAGACAGAGACAGAGACAGAGGGGTAGGGAAGAAAGGAGAAGAAAGAAAAGAAGGGATAGAAGATGAGAGAGAGAAAGAAAGAGAAAGTGAGGGAGAGAAGGATGAGAGAGGAAAAGAGGGTTCCTGGTATCCTGGCATTGCTCAGAGAGGGATCCCAAAGCTGTCTGATCTCCCCACACGTGCAGCTTGTATATGGACTGTGTGTGTGTGTGTGTGTGTTTGTGTCTCTGTGTGTGTGTGTATTGGCACTGTACTCTCCTGTATCAGAGCGGTTCAGCTTTGAAGTTCCACCAGGATTCAGCCAAATATGGGCCTGTCCAAGCTGGGTAAACGTGTGTGTGTGTGTGTGTGTGTGCGTGTGTGTGGACGGGTGTATCAGGTAAGAGCAACAACCACAGGTTTTAGTCATAGCATTTACAGGCCCAGACTGTCAATAGCAGGTAAAATATAGCATAAGCCCTCTTGCTACCATTACTGTAACTGCCACTAATAAGGCACTTAGTGCTACTGCTGCTGCTACTTCCATCACACACACTCTTCTATTAAAAGAAACATTCACTTTCTCCTGGCCATTCTCAGGAAAACCTGATTCCACATGTAAGTAAGTAAGTTCATTTCATTTGTATAGCGCTTTTCACAGATAATAAAAATCACATAGTGCTTTACAGCACATAATAAAACATGACAGAAAATGCGCAAAAATAAGAATAAAACAGGTCACCAGTAAGTTAAAAACATACTGAAGAACATATCGCTTTCACATAGCACTTTTCAAAGCACCCAAAGTGCTTTTTACGGTGAAGGTGGAACCTCACTAACCACCACCAATGTGTAGCACCCACTTAGGTGATGCAGGGAATCCATTATGGACCAGAACGCTCACCACACACCAGCTTGAGGTGGAGAGTGAGGGAATGAACGAATGAATGAATGAATGAATGAATGAGACATTCCCCTACAATCAGCCAGGAAAGCTCTAACCACCACCTGTGTGTAGCACTCACGTTATGCACCAAAACGCCACCACATACCAGCTTGAGGTGGAGAATGAGCGAATGAATGAATGAATGAATGAATGAATGAATGAATGAAGGCACTAACCACCACCTACTGTATGTACAGTCCTCAATAATGCAATATGTGCAATTAGGCTCTCCACATACTAGCTTGAGTCGGAGAGTGAATGAACGAACAAACGATTGAATGGATGAATGAATGAATGAAAGCAAGCAAGCACTAACCACCACCACCTATGTGCAGCGTTCACATTATGCCCCAGAAGAACGCTCACCACATACCAGCTTGAGATGGAGAGTGAGAGAATGAATGAATGAATGAATGAATGAATGATTGAAAGCTCTAACCCCCACCTATGTGCAGCGCTCACATTACGCTCACCACATACCTTGGCTTGAGGTGTAGAGTGAGGGAATGAGCTCCTCCGGAAGGTTCCAGTGGCCCGCGGGAGCTGTGGGAGTGAGCTGTGGGAGTGCGCTGCTGCCCCAGACCAGGTGTCTCCACACTAAGTCCCTGAGCTCTGGCTGGACCTGGCGGATGGACTGTAAATGATGAATGTCCCCCTCGCTGATATGCAGGGTTAAGCCCTGAGCCCTCTCCTGTGCGGACAGATTCAGAGCAGCACACACACACACACACACACACACTCACACACACACACACACACACACACACACACACACACACACACAAAGCAAATTTTCCCAAAATAAGTATGTTAAATCAGCGTCACTCTGGAGAGAAGGTTGTCCCAGAATAACACAGAACAGGTTTGGATCCAAACATTCCATTCCAAACATTAATATCTCTGAAATATTCCCCAATCTGGAGAAGGTTACCTCGATACAAGCACACGAGTACGACATCAGTTGGCACGGTTCCTGGTTTTCCAGGAATAAGTACACAGCTAGCCTCAGTGCAAAGAAGGTCATCAGAAGAAAAAAAATAAAAAATAATAAAATGGCTTCAGGCCATTTTGGAAACTTCTGCCTGGAGAAGCCTATATGGAGGCCATGCTTGCCCATGAAGAGGTGGCTACCAGACCTCTTGCTCTGGAAGATTCACCCTCAGAGGGCTGTAAGGACACAGCCCTCTCCACATCCTACCAGACCTCTTGCTCATGAGAATTCATCCTTAGCAGGCTGTGAGGACACAACCTTTTCCACATCCTACCAGACCTCTTACTCCAAAGGATTCATCCTCAGAAGGCTGTAAGGACACAACCTTCTCCACATCCTGAGTCATGCATCCTCTTTCTTCCTAGGCATCTTTCAGAGTTTTCCTGTACTCTTTCCCAAATCAAACATATCTGTTTCTGCTTAATATTCAAGGAAGCCAACAGACTGCACAACAGCAGACTACAGCATTTTCCACCGGCATGTCTTTAATGTTTCTGAGATATTTTTTTATGTTTTTGGCATTGTCTGCACTGCACAGGCTGTTGTCCCTTGTGTCCTTGTCACGAGTCTGCCATAGATAGGACCCTTTCTCATATGGCTGACATTGAGGCGTTATTGACGGCAAAATTGTTTTTCTCTCCACAATGTCACCATTTTGTGCAGCTATGACAGTTATGATATACGACATGCCTGTGTCTTTAAAATCATTTAAAGAAGAAGAAAAGAAAAGGGAAAACCACAAAATTGCCCTTGAAATTATTTGTGTTGCATATGCTACATTGTGAGAGACAGATAGGGGGGAGAGGGAGGGAGGGAAGGTTGGAGAGAGATGAATGCGTCCATGGCAACGCGACGAGGAAGGTAAATATGATGTTTGTTCAGAATGGCTGCTGTTTCCTCTTCCCCTCTCCCTACTGATGGTAGTTATAATGGGAGGAAATAGAGAGCAATTTATACAGGTGAGAGAGAGAGAGGGGGAGAGAGACAGATGGGGAGAGAGAGGGAGAGCGAGAGAGAGAGGGGTAGGGAGAGAGAGACTGATGGAGGTAGAGAGAGAGAGAAAGAGAGAGAGACTGATGGATGGTGAGAAAGATACAGGGACACAGAGGGCTGTATCAGTAAATCAGTGGAGAGAGGGATAGAAAAGGGGCAATGAAGAGAGAAAAAGAGGGATAGTTGGATCAGTAGAGGGAGAGGAAGAGTAAGAAAGTGAGAGAGCTAGATAGAGAGCTGTATGGGTAAATCTGGAGAGAGAGGGAAAGAAAGTGTGTGAGAGAGGGAGGAAGAGAGATGGAGAGCTGTATGGATAAATCAGGATAGAGGGAGAAAGACAGACAGAGAACTGTATTGGCAAACCAATCGAAAGAGGGACAGAAAGTATACAAGAGAGAGATGGAGAGAGAGATCTAAAGTTAAGCCCCCAAAATTCACTAAACTTTAGAGCTTTTCAATCCCAAGAACTCAGCCCTAAGTCTAGTTGGTCTTGCTTGAAACTAACTAATCCACTAACATAGATTATGTTCAGACCAACTCTGCTTTCCAGTCAATCAAAGTTAACCAAAATAGCAAAGAAAACAAAAAATCCTTATATGGAACATTGGAGGAAGGAAACCAAAACAGCACAAATTAGAATGCTATCTTGCGATAAAAAAGAGATTATGAATTGGCAGAGTATCTCCAGACTGTCAGAGATACAAAGCAGTGAGAGAGAGAGAGAGAGAGAGAGAGAGAGAGAGAGAGAGAGAGTGAGGGAGAGAGAGATGGATATCTTTATGAATAGTATGAATGTTAGAGAACTCTCTGGTTAAATCATGGGAGATGGTCTGGCCTGAACTAAACATTAGTGTTTGCTAAAGGGACTTAGCTGCCCCCATCTGAAAACCATCTAAAAAAAAAGTAGAAAGGATTCATAGGTTTTTTTTTTCATTATTCCTCTATATTATTCTCTCTCTCTCTCTCTTTCTCTCTATCTCTCTCTCTGTACCACACACACACACATACTTACACTGTGTTTCACACACACGCGCACTGTGCTTCACACACGCGCACACACTCACACACACACACACACACACACACGCTCAGGTACATATGCTCGCTGAGCCCCCTGGTCTCCAGCAGCGCTTGTGAAATCTGCGCACGTCCGCACTTCTCCGCGGCGTCAGACAATTTGTCATCCTGACTGGCCAATATCTCTCCGCTTCCACCAGCCCATCGCCAAGGCAACAGCGCCTTCGCTCCCGCTCATCCACTTCCTGTCTCCCCGCGGTACCTCTAGTGCGGAGCGTCAGATCTGCCGTTACAAAGCCGCGGCGTACACACACACGCACACACACACACACACACACACACACACACACACACACTCACACACACACACACACACACACTCTCACCTGCCAGGCAGCCTCACCCGGTGAGATACAGGATGTCTGTGTTGTGATTCCTCTCTTATATCTATATTTGTAGCCTTAAGGGCATACTGTACCTCAGTATGGCCCACTTTCTGTGCAGTATTAGAGCAAAGTATGCTGTTGATTTAATGAAATAATTATGGGTGGGTTATTGGTCAAATATTTGTGTAAATGTTTGTAACTTATTTGCAAGTATTTTTATCATTGAATCGTTTAATCTTTCTCTCGCTTGATGGTGCACTTTGAACAAAGATGGTTATATTGACGAGCAAATCATATGCAGGAAATGCACCAACGCCCTGATTGGTCTGGTGTTGGACTGTCAGCCATCGCTGAAGCTGCAGCTGGTGCTAATCTCCGTCCTCATCTCCGTCCTTATTGTGATGCTGATGGTGTTTTAGCAGCAGACTTTTGTGCACGGGCTCGATCGCCAGCAGACTTTTGTGCACGAGTTAGATCACTTCTGTTCTTATTTCCCGCTCAGCGTGGTGATCAGTCTCCTGTAGTGCTAGAGATGTGTGTGAAGTGGGTTTTGTGTGTGTGTGTGTGTGTGTGTGTGAAGTATGTTTTGTATGTGTGTGTGAAGTGTGTTTTGTTTGTGTGTGTGTGTGTTTGTGTGTTTTGTGTGTGTGTGTGTGTGTGTGTGTGTGTGTGTTTAGCACGAGAAGGCTATCTGACCGGGTCACCCCCAGTCGCCCGCAGCGTGTGTAAGGGGCAGGCCGTCCGTGACTGGCCGTGTCATTGCGAGATATGAGCCCACTCTGCGTTTCATTTCCTTAATCACGTTATTGAGAAGTTTCGGGGTCCCCCTTTATCACTCCCCGGCGTGACCTTCAAACGACATTTACGGATGTGCTCGACGGCCCCGTCCCCGTCCCCCCCCCATCCCTCACTGGTACAGTGGGACTGTTTCCATGGTGATTGCGTGAGATAAGAAGGACTGATCATGAGGAAGGAGAGAGAGAGTCTTTAGAAAGAAAAAGTCTGAATGTAATTTAGCAGTCACTCCTGCTGGGCTATAGGCAGCGAGACATGATTAAAAATTATCACATCGACTCCTAATATGAAGGAAATGGGAAAATAAATCATGATTAAATTAGTTTTTTTTCTCTCTCTCTCTCTCTCTTTTTTCTTCCCACAAAGAGCCTTGTGCTTGACCATGCGTAGATAAAAGGCTCCGCTCAGCTCTTTGGTATAAAGGGATATTTCACATTAGATGCCATTTTCAAATCAACTGTGATGAAAGTGTCGACTTCAGTTACCATCAGTGCTATCAGAATGGGGCTCAGGGCTTTATTTCATCTGTAACGTAGTGTAATGGACAACCGATGGACCCTCGTTCACTGACTGTGTGAAAGTTAGTCTCTCTCTGTGTGTATGTGTGTGTATGTGTGTGTTTGTGTGTGTGTGTGTGTGTGTGTGTGTGTGTCTGTGTGTGTGTGTGTGTGTGTGTGTGTGTGTGTGTGTGTGTGTATGTGAGAGGAGATTCTGCTTGGGTATTTTGGGTAACGTGATTATCCCAAAGAGCAGGAGATTCATACTGCATCAGAGTCATGTATAGGCCAGATCACAGCCAGATCACAGCCAGCTGGTGTCTCTAGTATGACATTGATCCCGCCCCCCCCCCCCCCCCCATCTCTGTACGTGAGACCTTGAGGAAGGCTTTCACAGAGAGAGAGAGAGAGAGAGAGAGAGAGAGAGAGAGAGAGAGAGAGAGAGAGAGAGAGTGTGTGTGTGTGTTTGTGTATGCTGTGTCTCTCAGCATGGTGCTGATGCCTGATAATGTAAAGGCTCTGATGGATGATGGCAGAGATCACAGCACAACACACACACACACACACACACACACACACACACACACACACACACATCATCTCAGCATCACTCATCTCAGTCTGTGGAAGGCAGCATCCTCCAATGGGACCGGGTTCCTCCAGACGAGGATCATGTTGCTCTCCCCGGGACTGTGCCTGTGTGGGGAGAGCAAGGCTTCAGAGAGCCCTTTGATATGATACAGTACAGCAGCTTCCATTTTATCACTCACTTAGACCCAAACTGCCCAGTCTGGACATCACACTCCCTCATGCCCCCAGACCCAGCATCGGGTCTGGTTCAGGTCCGGGCCACATCAGGGCTCTATTACCCCCTTTCCACTGCCACGAACCAGGTGCTGGTTCCGGGATGGTGCTAGTGCCAGTTCGGTGCTGGTGCTACCTGCCGATTATTCAAGAACCAGCTCGCTTTTCGAGTTCCAGAGTAGTGCTGCGTCGCTACGTCACTGTTTACGTGCGCTTTTGTATCCCAAAACAACCAGCAGAAATGGAGGTGTGGTGGAAAAACTTATTACGATTAACTTTGAGCACAAAAAGCTCAAATGTCGAGAGAGTTCAACTGTATCACTGTATCCATTTGTGGAATAAAACCAGACGTGCCCTATTGCATGTGTATTTATTGCAGTCGCTAGAAAAGCATGTTAGCCAACATTAGCACTTGATTAGCACCCGTTGTTATGGTTATGACCATACTACGCTGCTTTTTTTGCTGCTAACGTTAGCCTGACCAGAAACACCACAGCAGTTATATCAGCATGCTAGGTTGCTATGTTTTGGTCAACAAGCTAACAAGCTAACTTTACCGTTCCGGAGCTTACAGCAACCTGCAATGATCTGTGTGTCCGGGACACATTTGTGTCGCATATAAACAATAAACCGTATCAAAATTAGCCATTAAAAGTGGTCAAGAAACCTTTATTCACATTGAATATTTCCAGTTAGACCCCTGGAGCTGCCGCCATTGTTTTCAGATTTCTTTTGTTACTCCCGCCTCTGTGGACAACGCAAGCTTCTGATTTGCGGACGTAACTGGTTCTTATCTCTGGTCCAGCTCAAAGTTGGTGCTGAGTTGGAACCAGTTTTCCTGGCCCAGAGCCAGGTTATTTTGTGTGGAAAAGCAAAGAACCGGTTCCAGACTTGGCACTGGCTCCGAACCAGCACCAGAACAGCGTCGGTGGAAAAGGGGTATAAGAGGGCTCTATGAGGGCCACATCAGGGCCACTTGAGGGCCGCATCTGTAGTGTATAGTAGCGTTGCAGTGTGTGTGTGTGTGTGTGTGTGTGTGTGTGTGTGTGTGTGTGTGTGTGTACTGTCATTTGTGTGTGTGTGCGCGTGTGTGTGTGTGTGTGTGTGTGTGTGCTGTGATGTCTTGTGGTGTCGTGGTGTGTATGTGTAGTGTGGTGTGTATGTGTGTGTTCTATGGTAGTGCTGTGTGTGTGTGTGTGTGTGTGTGTGTGTGTGTGTGCGGTTCTTGGTGTTGGTGCAGGATAGAAGCAGATGGTGGCCCTGGAGGAATTACAGCAGCTGAACAGCCTCTTATTGATCTACTCTCTCTCTCTATCACACACACACACACACAAACACACACACACACACTGCTAAGAGAGACTACTCACACATACACACACATACATACAGACACACACATACACATGTGTACCCCCCCCCCCCCTCCCTCCTCCCCAACACGCACACAGCTACAGTAGGTTCCCCACACACACTTTCTTCTCTTCATCAATATTGAGGGAGGATGGGGATAGAGATCTACTTTGAACCCACACATACACACAAACACACACACATGCACACACACACACACACACACACACACACACACACACACACACACACACACACACACACATACACTCACACGTTCAATAACACACATGCACACATGCTGTATATACCCCCCCACACACAACCCCTCCTCACACACACACACACACATCACACATACACATAATGTACATACACACACACACACACACACACACACGTATGCACACACACGTACGCACACACAAATGAAGCCCAGAGGGAGGGCAGAGCATACTGCACATGTCCATGTGGAGGTGTGAGATTTTAATTGAGTCGAGGATTTGCACAGAGAGAGACGCTCTGCAGATGTTAACACCAGCGCTGCGTCTGCTAGTCCTCGCTAGTCCGCGCCGCGTCACTCGTGTCTGTGCCGTCGCT